>NC_056745.1:688788474-688908474 GCF_019279795.1 Protopterus annectens | reverse complement strand
TGTATTTAGATTATTGTTGCAGATATGGTTGGGGGGGAGAGATGTCAATTAACTTATATATCCCTGTAGTCTTCACAACTTTAATGCTCATTGCTCTAATTTGTAAGGTACAGGTATTATTACACTACCCTATGGCCTTGGTTTGACCAGTGATATGTTTGTAAACAAGTGTATACTTCAACTGTGTTATAGCTAAATTCTATATCTCTTACCTGGTATGCCAGTGGAGGGAATGTTTGTTAACAATACCTGACTGTTTCTACACATATTCCCAGATTCCAAGTTAATATTATGCACATACCTCTCAATCTCTTATTGCATACACTCTGGTAAAAGCTTGACAACATGGGGGTGGAAATGGGAAATATTTTGAATATTAATCTCATAAACTTGGAGGGCTGATAGAGTGACAGGATTTGTTTTCATATACATTTTCTGAAGGTTTTGAGGTCTGAAACTCAAATGTATGATATTATCTGCTGACTACAAATCTGAGATCATCCCACTGATTTGCCACAGGGACAGGGGAACAGGCAGAAAATATGAGCCAATTATCTGGAGATTCTGAAAGGATGCATACAGTTGAGTGGTATGATTATGCATACAGCTTACTACCACTCCCAGGATTCAAACCATGGCTGTGACTGCTAAGAATACAACAATTTAAGTCACAGTAGAGTGTGCTATTTGGGTATTGCTGTCTACCTCTTCAGTGTTTTCTATCTAAGTTTGTCGTGGTTGTACAATCTGACCTTGTAGTTACAACAGTCATGCACAGACATTCCTAGACATTTTTATTATGTAGCACAGTGTGGGTAACAGTGGTTAATACAACATTATTATTCAGAGAATGCAACACTAACAATGCCATACAATACCAGACTAAACACTACCAGTCCAGGATTTCAATCTTTATTGGCAGGCACAATTTTCTTATCTGACAGACCTGTGGGGGGAATATTTGTTAACACTACCTGAATGTTTCCACACATATTACCAGATTATGAGTTAATAATATGCACATGCCCCTCAATCTGTTAATGCACACACTCTGGCCATAGCTTAACAACATGGGGATAGAAATGGGACATATTTTGAATATTGTTATCATAAACGTTTGGTGAGTTGCTAGAGTGACAGGTTTGTTGTCATATACATTTTCTGAAGGTTTTGAGGTATGAAAATCAGATGTATGTCATTATTTTCTGCCTAAAATTCTAAGATCATCCGACAGATTTGCCAGGGTGACAGGGTAACAGGCAGAAAATATGAGCCAATTATCTGGACATTCAGAACAAATCTGTACAGTTGAGAGGTATGATTATGCATACAGCTTACTACCACTCCCAGGATTTGAACCACGGTTGTCTCTGCTAAAATACAGCAATTTAAGTCACAGTAGAATGTGTTATTTGAATACTGCTGTCTATCTCTTCATTGTTTTCTGACTAATTTCCCTCAGTTGTACAATCTGACCTTGTGATTACAACAGTCTTATACAGACATTCCTAGACATTTTTATTATGTAGCACAGTGTGGGTAACAGTGATCAATACAACATTACTATTCAGAGAATGCAACACTTAAAATACCATACAATACTAGAGTAAACACAACCAGTCCAGGATTTAGAGCTTTATTGCCAGGCACTTAGTTTTATTTAAATACGACCTATATGGGACTATCTCTGTCATATTGGCTGGTTTATTCAGTACAACCCACACACAATACAGTTTTTATACTGGCAGTTGACTTTCTACTACCTTTATATTTATTTGGTATGACTACTACAAGCAGGATTGTTACTCACCAGCCTTGCGATACAGCCTTTGCAGCCTACTGGCATGGGCTTCCTGATTCACGGCCCCCTCAGCTGCAGCTGTAAGAGAAATAAATAAATATTTAGCTATACCTATCCATCATATACACAGGCTGGACATTATTAAACAGTTACTGGTATGAGTACTTACACACTGCTGGGACATCACCCCTCTGCCTAGATTCTTGGATCCACTGATCCAAGAGCTCCCTCTTCCTCCATTTCAAGTCGGCATAGTGGTGCCTGACCTGCTCACCAGTCCAAGGGATACCAGCGGCACTGGTGAGGTCATGGGCGAGATGGTTCCAGGCTTCTGATTTATATTGGGAGCCCTGGTACTGGCCCTGCAGCAGTGTCTCATCATGTTTTTTTACCAGGAGTCCTACCATGATCTTGGACTCATGGATGCCCCAGTGCTGAGCCTGAAAATGCACTCCCTCACCAACTCTAGCCATGGTGCCTACAGTAGGAAGCTGCAACCAGTTACGAGCTGTATTCCTCCCTGTGGGGTTTAAATATGGCCAATTTCCCACCCTTTGCTGTGATTGGCAGTTTTGAATATGAGCTAAGCTAAGCTACGAGCAAACCTGCTTAGCTAAGGTTGACATTGCTTAATTGGGCAGGTTCAGAACTGCTTACCAATGGGAAAATCCATTTAGCTGGGCTACTCATTGCTTAGCAGTCATATTTCCACAATGTCCAAATAAAAGGAGGAAAAGGCACCAGAAGTCACCAATAACAATAGAAAAAAGTGCCCAGATAGCCGTTTCCATGAAAACACGTTTATTGACAGGTATTAAGCACAGCACTCACTAACGCTGACCACAACAGTAAGCAGTATGTTTTTGTCCACAACTTCTTCAGATATACACAAGCATTACTTTTGATTCTCTTTTCTTTTTAGTGCACAGTGCCTAGACACTAACTGAATAACAAATTTTACCATGATTTCTTAAGTTTAACAATAAAGTTGGAAAACAGATATTTAATTTTCTGCTTATTTATATTCAGTTAGTGTCTAGGCACTATGCACTAAAAGGAAAAGAGAATCAAAAGTAATGCTTGTGTATATCTGAAGAAGTTGTGGATGAAAACATACTGCTTACTTTGTGGTCAGCATTAGTGAGTGCTGTGCTTAATACCTGTCAATAAACGTGTTTTTGTGAAAACGGTTATCCGGGTGCTTTTTTTCTATTGATATTTCCACAATGCTTACACCTGGTAAGCAGAGCTGTGCAATGCTTTGCACTGGTTATTTTTCATTTTATAGACTATTTGCTGTATGGCAATGAATCATCATTCATTACATATTATAAATGTGTTTACTGTTCCTGACATCCCTCAATGTGCTTTCATTACATTTATTCATGTGTGACTATACTGTATGGGGCACTTGTGTTTATATGGGGATTTCACCACTTTATTATGCTGAGACCTCACATCTGGACCTAATGCAGTACTCCGGTTAACAGATATATGTTATTTAGTAGGTAATAAAAAAAATGTTTATGCACTGCTGTCACATCTGAAAAGGTTACAGTGGGGATTGAACCAGGAATGACTGCTCACAGAGTGTACACTCTAACCACTACACTATTGCCAAACTGCTTATGCTGGATGTATCTTGCCATTTAACTTCTTGTGCTGTTTAAGCTGGAATAAGCGTAGCTAAGCAATGGGCACAGCCACACAGTTACGCTTAAACTTTATCGCATTTATAAAAAAAAAAAGTTTTGTTGTCTTATTTTATCTATACCCTTCAGAATATCCCTGCTAATACTAAACCTGTTATTTTATCAGCTTTCTGCTTTATGGTGGGCATACCTCTCAACCTCTTGCAGCAGAAACTCTGTAAAAACCCTAAAATGATAGGGGGACAAATAGAGGGACAGATTTTATAAATTGCTCTTACAGTCGTGCATTACCATGGATTTTCTGAAGGATGTGGAGTCTTTTAAACTCTGTTTGTCATTATTTAATGACTTCAATCCTCAGCTATTTTACAGACAGGTGCAGATTTTAGGTGGAACACACCAAAATATGAGACAAAACTGTGGATATTCTGCGAGAATCTGTACAGTTGGGAGGTATCCTGACGTGTTGGGGGCATTATGAGCATTCTCACTCATTTTAATTGCCGAAAGGCAATTCTTGAGTGCAGGGGTGTGTGTATTGTAAGAGCTCTGCTCTCAGACACACCCCCTGCACTCGTACACAGCTCCATGTTAGTTTAAGAGCACAGGCAGCGTGCCTTCATGAATATGCAAGGCATGCTGCCGTGCTGTGCAGGAGCAGTCCCTGCTGTGTAGGAATAACTTATTCCTGCATGGCTGCTTGCTGAATCACAGGGCATGTCTAGTTTAACTTGTTTGTGTGGGCTAAACATAACAGCAAATTGCATCCTGTTATGACTAACTGAAACATACAGAGAGACATTTGATATTTTTAACAGGGACTTTATGTGGGCTTTCAGATGCAGAAATAAAAGGAATAAAATGCAGACACTTCAAGTGATGCAAAGATGATGTGGACAAGAATCACTCCTGAAAACTACAAGGACACTAGGAAATAACGTCTGCTGCTTTGCAAAGAATATATAAACTGGGCATTGGTTACTCTTCGAGGGAGACATCTTAAGGGTGCATTGAGACAGTTTATGAGAAGCAAAAAACTGCATGTTATAATAGAATTTAAATTATCTCAGACAGTGTAACTGAACAGATTAAACTAGAATGGAAATAGCAGTATGGTGTGAGTCTGGTGATTCTGGCATTTTTCACAACAATTTAACAATTTTTATATTTAGTTTTCATTTTTTTTTCAGTGTACTCCAAACTATTTGTAATTTCTTCATTTTTAATACTCCTTTTTCTGGTAATAATGCTGCTGAGTGCAAAAGAGACATATTTTTGGTAATATAACAATTTTAATAACCATTAATCTAATTTCAAATGTAAAACAAAACCATTCCATTTAAAGTGATACATCCTCAAATATTTTAACAACATTAAGACTAATTATATCACTAATATCTCTTTGAATTGTAATCCCTAAATATTGTAATTATTGCCCCTTCCCAATTATATTTATATTTGTCTACTAAAATTGTATCTAGTTGTTGGTTCATCAATATGGTTTCAGTTTTACTTTTATTAAACTTCAATCAGGACATTTCCTGAAATACCTCAATTTCTTTATTTATTTCTTTAACTGTTTTTTTTAAGTCACCTACAGTTAATGACATGTCATCTGCAAAAAGCTGTATTTCATATTGGTGGTTGTTACTTATAATAGCACCCTCAGTTTTCTCAGTGTTTGTTATACAATTGCTAAGGGTTCAAAAACTAAAGCAAATAATAATGGAGATAATGGACATCCTTGTTTTCTAACTTTATTTAAAGAAAACCCTTTCAATATATAAGAGCCAATTTTAGGATGTGCTTTAGAATCCTTATATAAATTATTTAATATTTTAATAACTTTTTCCTGAAATCAAAATATTTCTAGTGTTTCAAATAAATAATTGCAATTAACAGAATCAAAGGCCCTTTTAATGTCTAGGCTAATGAATGCCATTTTAGATTGCCTGCTAAATCTAAGATTGTTATTACCCTTTTAATATTGCCATAGGTGAATCTATTAACAATAAATCAAGTTTGATATTTACTAATCAAATTATCTATAATACTTCTCAATCTTGAAGAGAAAATAGAAGTGAATATTTTATATGCTAAATTATAAAGAAATAGGTCTATAAGATACCGTTTTTTTTTCTTTTCCTTTTTTTAAAATAGGAAATATTACATAAAATGTCCATGAAGGAGGGATTATTTTATGTTTATGAATCATCACAAAAACTTCATTAAGCAACTCCATTGCATTAGTTGGGAATGCATTATAAACTTCAACACTTAAACCATCCAATTTTGGGTTCTTACCATTTTTAAATTTATTTAATGCATTTTTGATTTCACATAGCGATATTGACTTGTTTAATAATGATACTTGTTGATAATTTAGCTTACTAGAAATATTTTTCTTTAAATATTTATCTAATTTATATTAACCAGAGTTAATATTTTCAATCCTATTCACATTATCATGATATTTTTTTAATATAATGCATTTCTTCAATATCTGACATTAATTTATTAGTTTGTAGATTTCTAATAGTATTAAGTTGAGATTATTTACTTAATATTTTACTCCTGTTGGCTAATCTATGAAGATTTTTGGATAATTGCATAACTTTGTAATTTTAATTTTTCTAAAGTAGTTTTAACTTTATCAGTTAAAATATTTTGATGTTGTATAGTAAATTTTTTGATAAATTTATTAGTGCCAAATTTCGTATTTTCCTGTTTTATTTTAGCTTTAAGTATATCATTTTATAATTTTAGCAGTTCTTTATCCCATTCCTTCATTTTATTGCATAGCCACCTTTACATTTTATCCTTAACCCAACAGTATACCTTTATTACAGTGTCCATTGTCATTTAAAAGAAACAAAAACCTTCTGTTTGCTTTTTAAGATAATTATTTGTTTTTTTTTTTTAAGTTTTATCATATACACAGGAATTATATAAACAATCTGATAGTTTCTTAGAACTATGGTAAAATTAATACTTAAAGCATTATGATAAGACAATGGACAGGGTATAGTTTTAAAAATAATTTACTTTATTTATTAAATCTATAGAAGCTTAAATCCTGTCTATTCATGTTTGCGTCCCATAAGCGTATGAATAATGAGCAAAGAATAATGATTTATCATCAGCTTTAGTTATTAAATCAGTTAGGTTCTTCTTATTAATCCATTTAGTCAGTGCTTTGTCTGGTGCTGCAATTTAATTCTATTATGTTTACTTGTGTTATTCATGCTAGCTATACAACTGAAACCCCAGCCAATGTTAAACTACTTTTCCAATAACTCTGCAGTATGTTTAAGTGATTTCTGACAATTCCTACACCAATTCCTGAAATGTAATAGAAATTAGCTACTGTAAAAAGCTTGTTATTAAATTGAACCACTACTATTGTGTACATTCCCTTTGGATCATTAATGATTTTTTTTATAACTCTAGGCATTACAGAAGATTTTCTCCATAGTATATCAGTTCCTTTTCTCTTTTTATTGAAAGAAACAGATGACAATATCTCATAACCAGTGTTATTTAGAAAATATGTATTTTTTCCAAATACATTTCTTGCAATAATATAACATTGTCTGTGTTAATCTTTAATTGCCTCATTGATGCTGTCTTTTACTGCTACTGTTTAATACATTAATCATAACAGATATCAAATTAAAGCTATCAGTATTTTACCTATAAACCAGACTTTGTTTACTAAGATAAAGAAAACCATATTAATCCTCCAAGTTATTGTTGCTAATATTAAAATCCTAGTGCTCATTTCTCATATGCAATACAAATCTTCCTGTCTATATTTTATACCACTAAATATCCTAAAAACAGAAACAAAATTAACTCTAACTATATACATTATTAGTAAAAACCTAGGTTGCAAACAAATTACTCTAATTACACTCCTACCAAACTAAACCACTAATTTCATTAAGTGCTGGTGAAAAGTTACCATAACTTATATAAAAAATAAGATAATATTAATTATAGTTATAAGAAGACTACATGGTGAGATAAATCAAATTAATCCATTGAATAATCTATTTTTCTATCCGTTTTTCTTCCTGTTCCTTATTTTTCCTTTCTCCTTTTTCTTTCATTCCCCTCCTTCTTCCTATTCCTTTCTTTTCTTCATCTCAACTCAAAATTAATAGTTTGCCTGAATACCTCACCAAATAAATAATTAATCTAATTAATAAAATAATAAGTGTGTGTTGCACATGTTAACAATTCGCTAACTACTATGTGCTACCTAACTAATAAACTACCATGCACTACTTGCCTATTGAATCTCTTATACCCTTACTAATTTAGCCAAAGGCTGGTATAAATATAAATATACTACATTGTTAAAACTTCAAATAAAATAATAAATTAAATACATCTATTCTATAATAATAATTATAAATTGACATTCTTTCTATACCTCTAAACACACCTCTCAACTGTACAGATTTTTGCAGAATGTCCAGATTTTTGCATCATATTTTGGCCTGTTACTCATAAAATTGTGGTTTACAGGCAAATCCTACATAAATCATTGAGGGTTGAAGTCAGAAAATAATGACAGACATTTGAGTTTCGGGCTTCATACTCTTCAGAAAATTAATGCTAATGCAAAACCTGTTGCTCTATCTACTTTATAAGTTTGTAAGAGCAATATTTAAAAAGTGTCTCTATTTGGTCTTTGTCCCTCTATTATTCGCAGCTTTGTCCAGATTTCTTGTTGTAACAGGTTGAGAGGTATACCTCTAAACAATGACTACAGTATTAGACAGTTATTAAACTTCAATACATATAATATATTATTTTCTCAGGAAAAAAATATTTATATACTTATATTAATTGATTAATTGGCTGGATTCCACATTCACCATGGAATTCTGAAATATGTCCAGAGTAATTGCAACAAGTTGTACATAAGCATACCTTACACAAAAAATGTGATTTTATAATACTCAAATCTATAAGTTAACAATTCTACCTAGAAAAATGGCATACCTCACATGCAGGAGGAAACACTATCATTGCTGATGTGCTGAGTGGAAATAAACAAAGTGAGCAAGTTATTTCTATGCATGAACACATACAACATAATAATATTACGAAAACATGTAAGTTACATCATTAAAACACCTTAAATCATGTCATGAATATATTTTTAAATACATATTAAGCTTTTATCTCTTTCCCATTACCCCCATTTTCTTCTCTTTCAACCTTCACCTCCCTTTTCATTGTATAGTTGTTTTAACATCTGCCTATTCATTTCATATACTTTTGTTTTTATATTTGATTGTATTATCAGCTATTCTTTCTACTTTTAAATAGATTATAGTATATCTAAAAGTAAAGTTTTTGACCATTGTTATTCTTTTTTTCCACTTTGATTATGCCCAGAATTATTGAGTAAGAAAGGTTAAGAGGTATAACTGCCTATAATCTCCACATATTAGCTGACTGCTGTGGCTCACTAAGAACAGTTACAGAAGTTCCATTCTGAAAATGCTGATAAATATGTCAAATACATTTCATTCCCTTTTACATTCAGTGTTTAAGAGATGAAAGAATGAATAGTGTTTTTACTAAAGCTATTGTAATTTAGCTGCTCCCCTGCTGCATTACTTTGAAATGCAAGGTTAAGTGTTAGCTTCGGTAATTTCATTCAAACAAGAAAACAAAGAATTAAATCAAATCTATAATGTCAGACATTAAAGCTTCATGTTTTTAGAAAAAAACATACTGATGCAAAACTTACTATTCACACAGCTTCCAAGTAAATTATACTAGATGTAAAAAGTCCAAAAAATGACTATCTATTAAAACTAATACAGCTCTCTCTCTCTCTCTGTAAAGTTATATTACCAATATGTACTAGCTTCCAAAACTTTCCCCGAGATTCATGAAGCTCGGCGCAAGAACGGCGGTAGGCTTGCACTGACAGTGCGGTGTGAAGATGGCGCAGTAGAGCCAAATGCATATTAATGAAGGCGCGCTGCTGCCACAGCCACGTGCACAGGAAAGGAGCGCGAGTGCATAGGGCGTGTCGAAGTGCCGCATGGAGGCGTGGAAATGGCAGCTGTCAACGTGCAACCTAAAATGCTTGCATATAACAAGTTGCAAGATATTTAATCACATCTGTCAGTGTCCGTGGATATCGAAACATATGCAAAGCATGCAAGAAAGTTCCTGTGGACACAAAGTGAAGAAACAAACACAATGCATGGTAGGGAATAATGGGTCCCTATCCCACGAACAAATGACATGGAAGACTGTGTGGCCATAGTCCAACGCAGTTTAGATAGCTATACCAAGTGGAAGTGAAATGCATCATATGTTAGCGAGCTGCCAGTAGGTATGTTCAACCCAATGGTGAGGGTCACCAGCTGACCCATAAGGTGAGGGAGGGTACACAGCTGGGCAGATGTGTCCATAACAAAATACATGATAAATGTAGATATCTAGCGACTGTATGTCTGAATCATATCCCACAAAGCATGTAATAGTCACATACTAAAGGTATGTCCACATTTCACATACCAAATGTGATAGGAAATAGAATAAGCATGTAAACGAAACAGAAGGAGCATATAAACAGCTACAACAATAAGGAAACATGTAGGCGGAAAGGAACTGTATTATCCATACCGTTGACTGTGGGGACGTGTTGTCCAGTACAGTCGGATATGTGTACGGAATATATCCCTTCCTGGACATAGGAAAAGGTGGCATCCTACCAATGAGTAGAACAGGCTGCCAAAATCTGGAAATCAGCGGTGCAAGCCGAACTTGTCAGGATGTGTCACAGTTGAACGGGTAGTACCCGGGTAAACCAACCATGTAATGAAAGTTAAGTATGGGCGTGTACCTATGTGCGTGAGGTATAGCATGTGGAAAGCAAACATGGCAGGGTAGTCCACACAACCAGACAGGTACCTGACACATGTAGGGTATTCATTGTGTTACTCTGGCCGTGTCATGGGCCAACAACCAAAGCAGTGATGTAAGGGGTGTGAGGAATCTGTGTGTGTGGGGGGATGGGTAATGGTACAATCCTCCAAGGCGAT
Source organism: Protopterus annectens (assembly GCF_019279795.1). Lineage (NCBI taxonomy): Eukaryota > Metazoa > Chordata > Ceratodontiformes > Protopteridae > Protopterus > Protopterus annectens. The sequence continues at coordinate 688,897,942 of NC_056745.1, read as the reverse complement.
ACTGTGTCGTATGCAGAATAGGTGAACCGGAGGTGTATGAGGGAGCAGCAGGTGAAGCTGAAAGAAACACAAACACATGTATAAACAGCTGCAATACAAGCAGACAGGCCATACTGTAGAACACAATCCCACAAACATATGAATATTGAAATGTGCGATACAAATCGATAGACATGTCACATACCCACAGATTGGTCCTGATGGAACTGGCCATAACAAATGCAACACACCTGGATGCATAATGGACTACCCAGCATCCCCTCCACATCACACAACCCACTCCCATACCTGAACGTCCACCAAATCCAGCCATACTTGGCCTACTGGTTTGGTGCAGCCACAGCTACACATAGTGACCACTACGCATATGTAGTAGGTAGTGTCACCCTAGGCAGTTGCAGGATTGCACACTATGTATCCCTTGCATGTAAAACCCCCAGCACATTTTCATAACTCCAAAAAGATGTTAGTTATTTTGCTTGCTGTGGATCGGTCCAATTTTTGGATATTCCTCGTGGGATACGTAAGCTGTGTAAACATTAGAATGGAAGACACAAAGTCCAGTCCAGTAGATATCTGGACACAAGTTGGAATGTGCATTAGAGGTGCACGACACTGTCCAGCCCTAAGTGGTCATGCATAACCTACCACCCAGGATCAAACACCTGCCCGTGATGCATGTGTCCCGACACGAATAAGTGGGAGAATATATTGCACACATTCGCATAGTGGCACATGGTATAAGGGTGATGAAGGCACTGATGTAAACAGGATACCCCTGATCCACTGTGTGAGGGACAATTAATGTGTGTGTAGGTGTGACCTGACCAACAATGGTACAATGCCAAATGTCTTGTGACAGTAGGGAATAACTATGCACCATACTGCATGTAACAGTTGCTTAAAGCAGTCACGTCAGGATAGAATAAACATAAGTCATACAAGAAACAGGCAAACAACAAAAGTGCCAAAGGTATAAGGCTTACAGCTAGGAAACAAATGACTGTTCTAAACCTGCAGTGACCGTGGCTATGTGTTGGCCCAAAAAATCTGGTGTCCGCAGTAGGGTTGTCATCTGTCCCGCTTTGCGAGGGATAGTCCATCATTGGACAGTTGTGTCCTGACAAAAGACATTTCAAATGGCACATGTCCTGGGATTGTAGGACATAATTATGTCCCATATGTTATGTAAAAGTAGCAGAAAATAATTATTGCAGTATCTACAATACCTAAATGTTACAAAAAACAGAATAAGCAAATAAACCGCTACAACAATAGGCTTTTATGTCGGCAAATAAGTAAAGTTCTATCCGTTGTACTGACCGTGGGTATGTTTCGGCATGTAAAACCAGGTGTGTTCCGAAAATGTCCCATCTTGGCCATGTGAAAAGGTGCCAACCGTAGTCACCAGAATACAGCACAACCCACACATATGACAATATCAACGATACCAATGGTCAGAGCATTCGCACAATAACTGGCCAGACTCTTAAAAACTCACAAAGCCAGTGCCCTTTGGGGGAAAGGTGTTGAATGAGAATGACTACTCACAACAATGAAGAGTACTAGATGCATTTAACTGCAGACAATTAGTAGTATTACGAATCTGTCAACATGTTCCAAGTTAATAGTACTAATAGGGTAGAATTGTCCGTGATTGTCCCTGAGTTGTCATAGCCTTGTCCCTGTCACTGTAGACATGAGTCTACAACTATCAGAGAGGTCTGTACACAGAAGTACACCAACCAACTGTCCCAGCTGTTGACTAGACTATTGCATACTTGTAGTGATTTCATAACAGATGTCCAGAATAATATTCATTGTATGTATAAATGAATGAAATAGTCAAATGGGAAGGGAAACCACCCCTCCAACCTGCACTATGTAGTGGAACCACTCCCCGCTCTAAATTATGTAGCACTGACCCAATAATGTGGTCAGAGGTGCCTAAACACCTGCGTCTGTAAACACAGGTAGACTGTGAAACTCTGGACTAACTCTGGCCATGTGCTACGTCTGATCTTTGAACAGTGCCAGGGCAGTGCTAGTCACCAGTCGGCCGAGCCTAAACCCGGACCAGCACATGAAAACTCTGACAATCCAACACGCGTATGTGCGAGGACTATAAGCGTAGGGGTTATGAATATCCTTGGAATGAGTAGACTCGCAGCACGGGTCTAGAGCAGTAGGAAACAGGAAATGTCCAAATTGTAGTACTGCAGTATTCCCAGCAGGAGAATGGATGCCTTCTGTGTAAGGGAAGCGGTGAGCTGTATGTCAGAGTAGCTATGAACCATGGGTATACATATAAATGAGCCAGAACACCAATAGTGTAGTGGTTACAGCATCCGCCCAACGTAAAGGCATTCCCGGTGCAAGTACGACTATAGCACATATTAATTGTGTAATAAAAGCCTCTGTGCTGTAAAGCCAACAGTTATACATGTAAAGGTGATCGCATTCGCATGGGTCCATTAACTGGATTCCATCAAAGTGGTACTGTCATAAGGAAAAAGGCACATGTAATCCTAAAGACGTGCCTGTAAACATATGTAACTCAGAATAAGTAGATGCAAGTGGGCCTGCGCGGGTGTACGCAGCTATTAGCATAGCAAATGTATGTTGTCTTCTACAGCTGTACCTTTCATATATATATATATATATATATATATATATATATATATATATATATATAGATATATATATATATATATATATATATATATATATATATATATAGATATATAGATAGATATATAGATGTGTGTATAAAGAAATATCCACAGACATAGCAGAAATATGCAATTATATAGCTACATATCTATCTATATATACATATAAATATATATATATGTTAGGAATGCTGAAAGACGAAAGCAAACCTAAGGGTTGTGAAGGGAATCCAGAGCAAGTTAGGAATTATGAAGTGCTTGCAGCGTATGTCACATAAAGCTGCACAAGTGTGGGTAGAGCACCGCTCTCCACACCAGAGGCAGGGCTATACCAGTGGCCATAACATCGTTGAAGTGCTACATCAACATTGTAAACAGACGGAATGTAGAACATGTTTCGACCACCTAAACTTGTAACATGCAAATTGTTCGTAATGCATAACACCAGGAAAGGCACGTATGTGCAAATATTAATGGTTGGTGAGCCTGTGAATACACGAGGCGGTACAAAATGTGTGTAGGGCCCCAACGCTCATGAGAGGGCAATGTGTAAATGTGTATCATGGCTGCAATATCAGGTGTATAATGTCTGTTATGTGGGGAAACTCAACACGGGTGTGCAGGAGAAACTACGGATATGCGAGTATGGACACAGGAGTGATAGGGTATGTTGCGCCGGGTGCAATGGAGCAGCCCATGGAGGTCAGCTAGTAGGGTTACCACCATTTCAAATGCTCAAAGCGGAACATTTTCTGTAGAAATGTCAGATTTGCAGGACAAAACATACCCATGACCAGTACAAATGATAGAACTTCACCTTTCTGCCAAAATAAAAGCTTATTTGTGTAGCATTTGAGTTGCTTATGCTATTTCATATCACATGTAGGTGTTTCAGAGAAAAAATAACTGTTTTATGAAACTATGAAAGAAAACTTAGGAAATATTTTCGTACAATAATCTCAGAACACCTGCCATTTTGTCAGTTTTTCACAGGACACAACTACCCAAAGCAGGACTGTCCCTCACAAAGTGGGACAGGTGGTAACCCTAGCTAGTACGTAGTTGCGATTCCCAAATAGAGCGTCATTTGCATGGAGACATGCGTGAATGGGCATATCGTTGTCGGACGTTGTATGTCAGGTCTGGCAGCATGGCACATAAAACCTATATGCCACCCATGAGCGGAACGGAGTTCTGCTGTGACAACCCCAAACCGGGAAAAGCAGAAAGAAACAACTACATGAAGACAACAATTTGTCAATGTACAGTCACAGTAACACAAACACACATCCTTTCAACAGTAATAATATGAATGTGTACAGAAACAAACACAGTAGCAGGAATAATAGGCTACGCATATGAGGAACAGGTCGAATGACACTATCAGAACCCAGCTAGCAGCGGCACCCCAGACATGAAAAACCTGCAACATCTGTCCACTGCACAATGTGCAATATACTGAGCACAAGTTCACAGGAGTGAAGTGCCGGTGTCAGAATGACTAAGGCAATAGTATGCTGCTGAAGCAGGGATAAAACCAATACGCATGTGTAAGTGTCCATGTCCGGGAAATGTATAGGTTAACGGACACACATATGTATATATAGATAAAAACGTATATATACAAATAGCTATAATAATTGACATACACATATATATCCATACGGACATATATATATATATATATATATATATATATATATATATATATATATATATATATATATGTATATATGTATATATATATATATATATATATATATATATATATATATATATATATATATATATATATATATACACACACACACACACACACACACACACACACACACACACACACACACACACACACACACACACACACAAGGATATACTATGGATATATATAGATAGATATATATACATAAACAACAGGTAGTGATATATACACATACACACAAAACAAACTAAATGTCAGTGTAGATATACACATTCACATAAATAGGTTACTTCACAGCAATTAGGGGTAACATATTTACAGCCTGGGCATTTGTGACTGGGAAGTCCAATAAAGAAACGTTGTACCCCCCACATGGCCCAGCTAGGCCGGACAGACATACAGACAGGCAATACAGATCAATACACTGCTGCTGTCCAAAACACCAGTAGGAAAGGACCAGTGAGAGAGTTCTGCAAGGTCTGCACTTTAAACATGGATAACGGTGTCCCTTGTGGGACCCCAAAAATTCAGGGTACGTGTGAACCTCTAGTCATCGATGCGAGCAGGATGTAGGTGTACATGGAACAGTAGGTTGTGCAAGTGTGATAATACATGGGTTGACAAAACGTACGACATGTGTCCCGAGATGGGGAGAGTGGGCAATGTGTGCTCTGAGTGTATGACAATGTATGAGTGTGCTCATACCCCAGCTGCGCTCGCAGTATTTGTCATGACTGCTGTAGAGGGGTGCCAGGTAGGTGGACTATGGGTATGCATTAATGGGCTTAAGTGTGCAGGTGCTGGTTGGCAGAGATGTAGTAGGCCCGCCGAGTGGAAGTCATTAATATTCCTATGTGGGCATAGCATACGCCTACACCTCCCAAACCTGAAGAGCACATCTACTGGATAGTTTGTAAACCATCGGGGAATATATAGAGACCTACACAGTGCCGTGTACCCGAGTAGCATGGACGCCCATGTTCTGCCCTGGTGCATCTGACAGGTCTACAGACCAGGTTCCACTTTGGCCGTTCAGACTGGTGGCGGACCTATTGACCGTATATGTAGAGCTATCACATGTGTCGAGGCAACACATACCCACAGCATACCTCTCAACTGTCCCTGATTTACAGGGCCGTCCCTGATTTTGAATCATATTTTAACTCTGTCCCTCTTAATCCCTCCTAAAACTAGTGACGTTTGGAGGAAAGGTGGTGAATTACACTTAATGAATAATGACAATAAGTAAGAGTTACAAACTTCTTTTACTTCAGAAAATGTGTATTAATTCATATGCTCTGATTCTGTCAATGTTTCCAGTTAATAGCTCTGTATCAGAATGTAACAAAGTCCAAAGAAACACTGCCAAAACTACTGATATTAGGTGAACAGGTGGTGGAATACAGGTAATGACAGATGACAACATGTATGAGTCATAAGCAGCATGTACCTCGACAAACGTGAATGAATACATATGTTCTGTGACTGTGAATGTGTCTGGTTAATAGAACCAATCATCTAAATGTGTCCCGCAGGGTGTTATGCATTTTTCCTGATATGGTGTTCAGTCACACCCATTGGTATGTGAGTTCTGCTACTGACGGAAAGTGCATAAGTTGCTGACCACGTCTGGTAGATGATAGCATAATAGAAGAGGTTAAACACCCGTACGCCTGCGAGGGACACACCCGTCTGGGCAGTTGTGTCTTGCAAAATGACAGTTATGGCACATGGCCTGTGCATACCTCTCAACTGTCCCTGATTTTCATGGACGTCCCTGATTTCGACCCAAATTTCAACTCTGTCCCTCTTAATCCCTCCTAAAACTAGTGACTTTTGGAGGAAAGGTGGGCCTGTGAGTTTGGGAATGGAGGCTATATAGTGTGTGTAGTGGTGTCAGACATCAATTTGTTGTATCAGTAACAGCTACATGTAATAGGAAGCAGTATTATCAATTATAATGCTACATGAATAACCTTAATGTATGCAAACCGTGGAGGTCGTCCATGTACTACTGGCTGTGGCTCAGACCTCTCAACCAATTAGGGACAAATTGCAACAGAATCATGGATAAGTCAAGTAAACACAAGGACAATCAGGGACAAGTTTAAAATATTAGAGCTATTAACTGGAAACATTGACAGAATCAGAGCATATGAATTAATACACATTTTCTGAAGTAAAAGAAGTTTTAAACTCTTACTTATTGTCATTATTCATTAAGTGTAATTCACCACCTTTCCTCCAAATGTCACTAGTTTTAGGAGGGATTAAGAGGGACAGAGTTAAAATATGATTCAAAATCAGGGACGGCCCTGTAAATCAGGGACAGTTGAGAGGTATGCTGTGGGTATGTGTTGCCTCGACACATGTGATAGCTCCATATATAGGGTCAATAGGTCCGCCACCAGTCTGAACGGCCAAAGTGGAACCTGGTCTGTAGACCTGTCAGATGTACCAGGGCAGAACATACATACAGCCATGCATAGTACAGAAATATGCATATCGGAGCAAATCAAAGAAAAGTCTAGCAGCAGTATAGTTGCTTATGCTACTACATATGACATATTGACGTGTCAGGTATACAAGACCTGTAACAAGCAACCAGTACACACCTACAACATGAGAAGGTCCCCTAATCAGGACAGCTGCAACGGCTAGAGTATTGTCCATACCACTCAACTGTCCCTGAATGTCAGGTACGTCCCTGAGTTTGACTGAAAGTCTAACTGTGTCCCTCTTAATCCCTCCTAAATGTAGTGGCTGTTGAAGGAAAGGTGGTGAATTACACTCGCTGACTAATGACAATAAGTAAGAGTTATAAACAACTGTTACGTCACAATATGTGTATTATGTCATATGCTCTGATTCTGTCAATGTGTCAAGTTAATAGCACTACATTTGTAAATGTGTCCCTGTTTTTCATGACCTGTCCCTGAGTCTGCAGAAATGTGTCCCGACTGGTGGAGAGTTCTGGTATTGTCACATGTGATGTGTGATAAGGGACTGTCCCATGCAAAGTGGGAAAGGTGTCACTCCTACAGTCTACCATTGTGCAATCTGAAAGGTGGTCAACGTGCAGTTGGTATGCGGTAGCATGGCTCGGCAGACCACTGCGTTAACAAAGTCAAGCCACATGTCAGCATTGCAGAGTATCGGTTCCCATGTATCAGGCAGATGGGAGCAGATCATATGAGGAACACGCATATAATATGATTACGTCACTGGACAGGCCGCCAAGTCCGTACAGTCAAACGGCTGCTGTCACAAAATGGTTACACATACCCGATACTGTAGTCATGTAGTCCGATGTAATACACATCACAAGGGGTCACACACACCCAGCGTGAGTGACAAATGTAAGCGGACATGTCAGAGAGCGAGCGGCTGTAAGCGTGTTTGTCTACCAGTATGCCAGTAGTGCCCTGTCAAACAAATGTGGAGTGTAAACGTGTATAAAGTGCTGTGACCAGAGGTCAGCAGTGCTGAACACCGTGCAAACCCATGCACAACAGCTCCCACCTGCTCGACTGTGCCTTACCCGGTTTGTATCCAAAGGCGTCGGCCTGTCCACAAACAAAGAACCGCCCTATACACGTGATGGTAGACGTACCCTGCGCACATAGCTCATGTGACTGAACAATAGACCATGGCATATGTACAGACAATAGACCGCAAACACCATACAGCTCAGACATCCAACAGTATAGAAATGTACTGGCAGATATGTCCGGACCACTGGTGTGTGCATGCTTGGCCGTCCTGTGTTTCAGTGTGTGAGCATGCCCAGTATGACTGTTGCTCATGTTGTAGACTGACAATACAGTCATGTGTGTGAGCATGCAAAGTATGGTCAACTGTATTGCATGTGTGACATGTCCAGATAGTTAGTACTGTGTGGCTGACCCCTCCGTTCTACACAGACAGGTGACATGCTGTGTCTGCAGGGTAGCTAATGGTCATGTGGCATTGACAGTTGCTACATGTCTGTATAGCGTGGGGGGACATGCAACCACAGTCCTACACAGCACCGTGGGTGGTGCACATGACTCTCACATGTGTAGGTGTGACAGGGGCACAGCCAACAGCTGTACACATCTGCCGCTACTGTACTGGTCTATCAGGTACTCCATGTCAGTGTGTGGACCTACCTAAATTGCTGGTTGGAGGGATACCAGGGTACGTCAGTTCCCAGCATTAATTACCAGCACAGTGGTGTTGGACATCCTATTACACATCCTACATCAAACAGCCTGGCCTGCTGTCATCTGTGTGTGTCATACGGGGTTGGGGTCAGTCAGTGGGCGTATCCATAGGCCATCGTTTATCATTTGTCTGTATTGGTCCACATCTGTCCAGCTGCATGGGACGTGTGTGGGCTGTATGGACACACATGATGGTCAGCTCATAATCTGCAGTGGGTAGGACACCCTGTGTACTACAGGCTACCATTGTGAACCCCATATGTGCTACAGAGGTCATGGTGCCACTATGGATGTGTACTGTCTGCTGCCCTAACATTTGGCCACCACAATCACTTGTATGCTCACATACATACCAGAGCAATGGCTAAGTACACACTGTAATACAACCGCCACTTGTTAGGTCAGTAGACATACCTTGGTTGTGTTATGGACTTGAGGATGGTGCTGGAGTGCTGCCTATGTCGGATGCACAAAGTGCACCTCCCATACATGGCCATGCACAGGTACTGTCATGTTTGGCATCCATTGTACTGTGTGTGGGCCAGAGAGGGGAAATCCGTGGGTACCTACTGTGTCAGTGCATATGCCGTGTGTTGCCTCTGTGCCAAGGGCAGGTCATACTGTGCACGGGCTGTCGCCGACTGTGCCCTACACAGGTAGTTCCTTCACCAAGTCACACTGTGCCTGTACAGGCCTTGGCAGTGGTGTTGGGCTGTGTGGCCCTGCCCCATGCCGTTTCTGCTGCAACTGTTACTGCAGGCTAACATTGTGTAGCATAGCAAATAACATAACAACATGTATGCATGTAACTTTTGAATACTGCAGAGCCCCCACAAATGTGTCTGGATACCAGAACTGTGAACTGAGCATCCCAAACACATGCACATGTATATGTCTTGCCTGTGCATCTGCCTCAGTATGGTGTGAGTGTTCAGGTGTGTGTGCATTGCTGATGGGTGTTATAAGCCATTACACCAGTGTTTACCTAGCATCCCCCACTGGGAGACTGTAGGGGATGTCCACATAGGCAATGGTGTGCTACCGCTATGTCAGACGCCATATATCAGACACATCACAACTTCCAGGGCAGACAGCACACACATTCAATGTCATGCCCTGGCCATCGCATAGGGCCTAGTTGTTGGAGGGTATGCCCCTGCACTGACTGTAGGCCCTACCCTGCTCCTCGGGTGGTGCTATGTGTGCAGGCTATAGCACCCAGTACCCCAGGCTACTCATCCATGTGGTGGAACAGATTCCTATTGCTGGTCCACTAATCACGTATGTGGAGGACCTGTACGTGCTCACTAGCATGTGTTGACATGGCATCTGTGAAGTGGTGCAATACTCTGGATGCAGATGCCTGTGAGATACCCATGATATTCCCAGTTGTGCTGTGTGAGGTACCTGTGGATAGTACACCTAGGACAACACATCCCATGGTATCCACTGTGATGCGTTCCCCTCAGCCTGTGTGATGTGTTAGGCACAGGTCAACAAGCTGCTGTAGGAGGTCTCTGTCCACCCCATAGTGCTCCAATATCCCCAGCCCATGTAGACCCTGGTAAGTCACCCCCGGTCATTAAAGTCTTATGTCACCCCAGTAAGGGTTGTTCGGCAGCATACGCATCCGCACTGCCCCAGCCCCCTGCACATGTTGGTATATGTTGCCTGCTGCAGCCCATGTCATTTGGTTGGACTGTGTCGTGAAATGTCCCTGCAGGTATACACCGGTGGTGTAGAGTGTGGATGAAATATGTGTATGCTGCTTGCTCGCATTAGTGTACTGTTCATGTGCGGGCTGGCTATGTCATCAGCTGATTGTGCTGATCAACACCTGTTTGTGCAGCCTGGACACCCTGACTACCCCACCATAGCTGTCATCCCTCCCAATGTCACCAGGCAGGTATAGACACACCCCTAGCTGAGGTTTGCTAAGGCAGGAGCACTCCCGAGGCACAGTTCTGCAATGTACATACAGTATGCCTGACCCCCCTCCCATGCTATCAACTATATGCGAGACCTGCACCTGGCTGACTACACACATACACTCCAGGGACCAGCAGCACACCCTGGTGATGAATGTGATACACCATAGTCAACCTCATCTGCATAGTATAGTCTTCTAATGAATAGTTATATGACCCATACCAAACCTCCAACATATTAACCACTGCTCAGTGTCACTCAGATCCACACACAACTGGCAACAGGTGCCTTACCATCACCATATTCGATGTCCTATGGTCTACCCAGCAACGAAATAACCGGTGTCTACACGACAACAACCCATGGCCCTGAACACCACAGACGATGTGCATTAACACCACGCCATGGCAGATATACATAGATCCCAGGTTATCACGTACAGATCATCCGGCACAAATAGTCAATAGTGCCGAACTCCCCAGACATATGTTCACATCTATGTCCACCTCTACATCTACATATATCATATATATTATTTGTAGACATATATACATGGACATATATATATATATATATATATATATATATATATATATATATATATATATATGTATATATACATACACACATATACATGTACACATATGTAGATATGGTATTTATGTTACAACAGCGAACCACATGACAGCAATGCATTAGACAGGAATGGAAAGGTAACCACATGTGCCACCTGCATCATGTAGTGTTGTTAATATCAAGGCACGTGTGTTATGTTGTGTCACACGGCTCAGACCATAGCAAGGATAAGAGTAGGGCTGCTGGCAGTTACTCACCAGACCTATTGACGACTGTATGTGTTGACAACCCAGTGTTGTGGCAGAATATGCGGGCTGTGGACATTAAATAGGTCAGCAACAAAACAAACTGGACACATCCTGCAGCTAGCCACCCACAGATATCAACACATACAGTATAACCGCCAAACACACACCTGCCATGCCCTGGAATCGAGCATCTACCTGTCTAGTCTACCACACTACAGCATTATGCAGTAACAGAACATGCTATCGAGTTCAGGCATCACTGCACTCCCACAGGCATACTTCTAGGTGGATGACATCATCCGCAAAGGCAGAGACGCCGATAGGGGATGTATGTTCTGTGAGCCATCTAAAAGCATTACTCTGTCCCCAGGCAGCTGGAAACATACACACACACACACCTGGCAGGGCTGGGAGTTGGACATACACCTAACTACCTTATTACACTACAGCAATATGCAGTTACAGAATGCGCTACCGCGAATAATGAACACGGCACTCCCAGAGGCATACTTCTAGGTGGGTGACATCATCCGCAAAGGCAAAGACGCCGATAGGGGATGTATGTGCTGTGAGCTGTCTAAAAGCATTACTCTGTCCCCAGGCAGCTGGAAATGCACGCACACACACAGGCACACACCTGGCAGTCGAACATACACCTAACTACCTTATCACACTACAGCAATATGCAGTTACAGAATGTGCTACTGAGAATACTGAACACAGCACTCCCAGAGGCATACTTCTAGGTGGGTGACATCATCCGCAAAGGCAAAGACGCCGATAGGGGATGTATGTGCTGTGAGCCGTCTAAAAGCATTACTCTGTCCCCAGGCAGCTGGAAACACACACACACACACACACAGGGCTGGGAGTCGAACATGCACCATACTACCTTATCACACTACAGCATTATGCAGTTACAGAACGCGCTACCGAGATTACTGAACACAGCACTCCCAGAGGCATACTTCTAGGTGGGTGACATCATCCACAAAGGCAAAGATGCCGATAGGGAATGTATAGACAGTGAGCAGTCTGAAAGCATATTACTGTCCCAAGGTAGACGTAGACAAACACACGGCAGTGGTGTGATCGGGGCAACTAAATATCTACGGTGCACTACAACAACACTACATAGATACATGATGCACCACAGACAGTACACCCTTCAAGACAGTCAACCAGTGTGTTCAATGTAGGCATCCATCGTGACGTGGAAAATGGACATCTGTTGCCTGGATGACCACCATCGCTATACAGGATGTCAATGGCCATGCCCATACACAGAGGCACATCACCGACACAAGGTGTCACTGGGCGTACCCACACGCTTAGTATCACACGTCCGTTTGGAATGTACTGTGTGTCCATCTACACAATAGCATACTGGGCATGCTCACACACTTAGCAGTTGCAAAGGGCCGTCTGGCATGCACACGGATTCTAAACATGGAAGGGTGCAGTTTGGAATGTACTGTGTGTCCATCTACAGAACGGCGTACTGGGCATGCTCACACACTTAGCAGTTGCAAAGGGCCATCAGCAGTTGCAAAGGGCCGTCTTGCATGCACGCAGATTCTAAACACGGAAGGGCACAGTTTGGAATGTACTGTGTGTCCATCTACACAATGGTGTACTGGGCATGCTCACACACTTAGCGGTTGCAAAGGGCCGCCTTGCATGCACACTGATTTTAAACATGGAAGGGCACAGTATGGTGTTACTGTCCCCACGTACATGAATGCCACTCACATGTACTGACCAGTACACACTCAGGGGCCATCACAGATGTCTCAGGTGCAGATCACAGAGGTACACACCGCAGTCTACACTGTAGCCCTCAGACATCACCATGTCATAGGACCAGCAATACACTGCCATACATTACCACAACACCGTGTGACTCATGACCAGTGGACTGTACATAGGTCTGCAGCAACTGTGCAGACTACACATGTACTGACAGGGTTCCATCATGTGTTATGCATTGCAATGATACCACTGTAATGACCAGGTCAGCTCTACACATACCAGGGGCCCTGGGTCTTACACAGCTGTGACAGATGACTGTTGCTGTACACCAAAGAGCACACATGTTTGGATATGACATACATGTAATCGCAGTGGATATGTGCATGGACCACGCACACAACACATATGTACATAGCATAGCTTTTGCTGTCCTCCGTGCAGACAATTGGCTACAGCAATCACACGCACGCAAATGGAAGGTGGGTCAATGGCTGTTGAATGCTAGCAGTACATGAGGTAGCAATGTTGACCGAGGACATATTTCCTCTGTACTAGTTACCCATGACACCCATCATATCGTACAACAGTCCATGTGTTATGTATGTCATCACACATGTCCACCAATTGCAATGCATACAAACATGGCTACATGACAGGCATGTAGGATCAACACACATGTACAATTTGTAGTGTGCATGCAGCTACCATGCATGTGCAGTAGCTGATGTATGTGACTCATCTGTGCCTAACTACAACATGCAGTTGCAATGCAGCCCCATCATTGACACCTGTATATGGTGACATACTGACAGTACGGTAGGATGTACATCAGGTATGGATGGATGTGTGTGTACATAAAGTGGTGATCCACCTGTGCAGATGGATGTTTGCCGGGGACGGCTCACAGGTATGTCACATGCCATCCTACCATTACATGTACAAACCGTACGCTATGTTACTGTTACTTGACGGTGAAGACGTAAAACCTACACAGTGGTCAGGTGTTACTGACTGTATGTCACCTGACACCTGTAACACGTACATCCTCCCATGTGCATATAGCACCACAATTGCCAGACGTAGCGTTGGTACACATAATGCGGCCAATACTGCTGCATGTCAGTCAGACGTATCATCATATAGCAGGTGTATCATTCACACTATTGCCATGTGTGTTTGCTTGTGTGACCATATATGCCACATATGGTGGGGATTACATCCCAATTATTACACATCCCTGTACACTGTTGTAGATATCTGTACATACTGCAGTGTGGAAAGCATGACGTAGGCAGGGGTGATGTGTGTATCACACACATCAGCTATCCGTATGTGTATGACATTTGTGGTCTCCACAGTGTTTGTGTGTGTATGTATGTATGGCTGTCTGGTGCATGGAGTGAGGGTGTATGCGACCATACAGAACACACAGGATCCCTAATCCCTCATGGTGATGCAGTCTACTACCCTGTTGATGCCATAGGTCTCGGCCGTACTGGCTACCTGTACATGTTCTTTCTCTGTGTCACGTCACGTGGGTGCACAGTACTGTGAGGGTGATGACCACATAGGCAGGGGTCCTCACCTCAACACTATGGGGTGTGCATTATAGTGTTGTTGACCCTGTGAGTGTGGGCATGTTCCTGTAATGTGACAGGGTATGACTGCTACACAGTGAGGCCTCATGCTATCAGGTGGCCTCTAACATTATCATTGGCCGGACCGCTGTGTACAACCCCTGCACCATGTCAACATACCTGTGATGTGACCTGGTATGGATGCCACGTCTCTAGCCACTGTAGCCTATTAAACTGCACACATGCAGCTGGATCAGTATATGTGTGGACATCTGTGGTATGTTAGCCTTTCCAACAGTCAGGTTGAGGCTACGTATAGCATGCTGATATTGCCATATGTGCCTGTGAGTACTCCACAGTTACACATGGAAGTCTGCAAACACTGCTACCTGTAGGCACATGCAAGTGGACCATAAGGAGGGAACCAGGGCATCATTACCAACATGCTGTTACTGTTGTTACCAAGACACATACTGTGAACATATAGCAATGCATGCTAAACCTGCACTACATGGTATGTCTGGTGTGTGTTAGTACACAACTAATGTAATATACACTTCTCTCACTATTCTTACACAACTACTGTAATATACACTTCTCTCACTATTCTAACAAAAATAATGTTATATACACTTCTCTCACTATTCTATTCACCCTGTGCATCAGATCATATGAGCATGTCCCTGCACCGATGGTGTGGATTACAGGGATGTGGCACAGGGTTCATCATATGCACAGGGTGATAATGTTTGCCAGGGGCATAGACTGCACCAATGGATGACATCATGTGTGTGGGTAAGGGCCAGTGACATGATTGGACATGTCTGTTCAGTATGCATGTGGGTGTTGTGGTGCCCTACAGATGTGTTTGCTGTATGCGTGTATGTGTGCACACAGTTCTGCCTTTTGTGAGGCCTACACAGGGGTATTATTGACAGCTCCAAATTGTACAGACTAGGTTGTACAGTTCACTGTGTCCAGCCACGGTCACGTGACCTGTGCCTGCCAGGGGTTGCACGGGCACTACCAGGCAGAGGTACAGATTGGCTACTGTCCAATGACACATGTCCACTGGAACCGTGTCCCCACTGGGAACGTCCAAGGCCACGTCCACGTGGCCTGCTGTGTTCTGGTGTGGACAGCGTAGCACCAGCTGCACTGCTACTGCTAGCAGCACTATGTGAGCGAGCATGTGAGGTGGCATGCTCACATTGACCTGCACTAGGTGGTGTAACTGGTCTACGTCCATGTGGCCTACACCTCACTCCTACCAGATGTTCCATCACAGACAGCTCACGCTCATGGATTGCCATGCCATGGTCAAGGATTCCAACCATGTCACCCAATCACCTGTCCAGAACATCAGCAATCTGCTGTTGAGCATTTGCCAATGCCTGGATGTTGTCATTTAGGGTACGGATAGCAGCCCTCTGCAGCCTCTGCCCTTCTCTCTTCTGTCATTCAGCACGTGCCTGTGCCGCCATTACAGTCTGGAACATGCGTCTGCTGATACCAGCTGCTGCACTCTGTCCTGCAGGTGCATGTCTGCCAGAGGTCCTCCTTTGAGCAGCACCGGCCACATGCCTGTGTGGCACATCTGCAGTCATTACACTGACACCATGGTGTGGAGACACACCTACTGTAGCCACCACACCACGCTAACAGACACTGACTGTCCTTCCTCTATGGCTACTGGTGATGCGGTATGTGTTGGCAGCAGAACTGTGTGGGCAGAAGAGGGGGACATAGCTGGGATGGCAACCATTGGCACAGATTCAGCCCCTGACAACCCTGCCTGTACCTCATGCATATGTTCATCACTGCTAGTATCTGTGGGAACACTAACATCAGATGGACCGCAGGAGGGTAACGCACCTACATCACCTGTGAATGCAAAGAAAGACTCTAAATTACAATAGACACACACACAGACACACACACACACACACACACACACACACACACACACACACACACAGACACACACACACACACACACACACACACACAGACACACACACACACACACACACAGACACACAGACACACAGACACACACACACACACACACACACACACACACACACACACACACACACACACACACACACACACACACACAGACACACACACACAGACACACCATGCATGTGATTTGACAGATGGCATGCAGCATGCCTGTGATACAGCAGACAGCATGCAGCTCAGACATTAATAGTGTTAGTTACCATACCTCCCTGGGGTGCACACTACAGCAAGCAGGTGTCATATCAGCAGCCATGCAGTTCACACAATCATGGTAGTATGCATGCATCCCTGTGATACACCATGTGGACCAGAACAGGATAACAGTACACATGGCTGATGTGACCTTGACATGTAATCTGCTGATGTGTGCATTAACATGCATACATGTCTGACACAATGGTGTCCTGACACATATACAGCGTCGTAATGGGCATCACATTGCGGTGTTGTCTGTATGCCCTACAGATAGAGTGCATGTTTAGCAAATGTGCATGAGCATGGAAGGCTAGTGTGAGCCGTCTACATTGCTATACAGTGTGAGGTACAGACACTGTACCATTGCATGGCATCATGAGGCATCTATATTGCTATACAGTGCATAATATGTACACATTGCATAGCCATAACTGCATGCATACCCATGACATAACTGTGGATTGTGACCCACGATGCTGAGGTGTATACACACCAAACCATGCTGTGTCATGTGACAGATCACTGGAGGACCTACAGATGACACCCCTGCACAACTACTACAGAGTCTTAGCTGCCTGGCAACCATGTCCACATATAGCAGACTTGTCAATTCACCATGTCCCACATGACATTGATGTACCACACACACGAGGTGCACAGCTAACGGAGATGTCCTACAGCAGCAAGGGAAATGTGCAGTATATGTGGCCTGATGTGGTGTCAATGTCTGTGGAAGCTGTACAGGTGATTACTGTCATGCTATGACACAGTCGTGATGTTCAACACATCTTATATGGTAGATGTCAGTGACACCTCCACTAGCTGTGCACAGGCTTTTAGGATGTCCAGTGTACCACATCAACTGTATAATCAGTCAACAAAGGCTATAATTGGACCATGTGTGGACAATGTGCAACAGGGTGTATACACATCACATCTACTGTGTGGCTACGTGTCTGTGGCCATCCCCCATGGCCATGTGTGCACATGTGTTGGCCAAATGTGTGTGATGGCCATTTATCACACATGTCTGTGTTGTCCCATATGACATACACCCATAGATGTCAGATATGTCACCATCCACAGGGCTATGCAGACAACGGGTTGTATGTTTGGTATGTGGGGTATGGGTTATGGGATAATGTGACAATATTGTAGCCAACACACTACGTGTCTGGGACATGTCAGATGGCACATCACAATGTGTGCACCCATTGCAGGGGCATATAACACAATGGTGACTCCTGTGGGCTGCCCATATCACAGCTCACTGTGTGGTACTGTTTGCGTACCACACGTGTTGTTCCAATGTATAGTACATATGCCTCCATTGTAGAACACCTCCACCATTGTATGCACAGCTGTCCACACATGTAGCAATGACAAATACTGTGGTTTCATGTCGGTGTATCATTTCATTTGTATATATTGCACATGAGTGGCCAGTGTGAATGATGGGTGATGTGACCTGTATATTGTGACAGGAACAAACATCAAGTGTACAAGTGTTAACTGGCCACATGGTGAATAGATCTATGCTTTAACATGCCTGATACTGATGACAGTCTCACCTGCAATGGACTCATGTCTGTGCGGCACACCAGAGGTACCTGTATAGGGGTGACACAGCAGTATGAACATTATCCATGACTGTATGACAGCCACAGGGTGCACTGTGCATGCTAATACATTCTCCTGTACAATAGCATATAGTATGCACATGCGTTCATACACAGGGTAGCATACTGTAGTATGCAGCATGTGTATCCACATACCTTGCATATGTTGTTACATTACATAATGTACAGTGACACTTGCAACTAAATGGGATATAATAGCCATATGTGCAGTACTGACTTACCAGGCAACTCCAGGCTCATTGGTTCAGAGACACCCACCTCCACGATGGCAGCTAGTGTTTGTGGATTCTGTTCTGAGGGTGTCCCCAGACTGGCCAGTAGCTCATCGGTGTGTGTGAGTGGAGGCTGGGTTGGTGGCCCACCACCTGTTCCACCTTGTTCCCTGGCGATTGTAGTGGCACTCTGTTTTGCATGTCGTATCAAGTCCATGCAGTGTCTGCGCACCTGCTGGTAGGTGCGGTTATGGCCACCCACATCGTTCACCCTCCTGCGAAGATCCTGCCACAGGTCATCCCACTGCTGGGCATGCTGTGGCACATGGCTGAACAACACCTCGTAGTTCTCATGGAGGTACGGGATGAGGACATCATCCTCCTGGAGGCTGTACACTGGCAGGCGTGTATGAGGTATTATCTGTAAGACATAATGATGGTGACAGGTCACAGTTTCAGAGATGTACAGAGATACTGCTGCACATACATTTCTAGTAAATCTAGTACATCTGCACAGTTATCTTTGCAAATCATCATGACACTGACACGACTGACATGTTTGTGTTACACACATGTAACATCCATTATGCATCGGATATCATCACCATATATGTGTGTCACCTCATTACATTGTTCATACTCCATGTGAATGCTGTCTTGATGTGGGCATGTCTGTTTGCCTGCACTGGTGTTCTTACCTATCAGCACATGCCTGGATGTGTCCACGGTAATGCTGTTGACCTTGATGCTGTGTATATGTCACATATCAACACATACACTGCCTTAATTGACTTGAGCAGTGACAATGCACACATACGCATGGAAACCTTTACATGCATGTGTTTTGCCATATACATCTACACAGCACTGTACAGCTGTTCAACATCCTGCCACAGATCGCCTGTGTTGCACATGCAATAGACATGGGACAATGGCTAGTTGGATGTCATTCGCAGGGATGGTTATCAACTATAGCATGTACGGGCAAGGTTTCCTAGCTGTATCCGACAGCCATTATGCCACCGCGAGGTGCATCAGTGCCACATTACTGATCCAGACAGTTGATACTACATCTACCATGCAGCCATCACACCATGTATGACAGGGATGACATGTGCAGCTTTGATGGACAGGGTTGCATGGTATGGTGGGAGTATGTCACATGTATGGCACAGGGATCTGTCCAGCATGTGGCGATCCTAGTAGTAGGACGGTGGCTGTCCATGAGGTATGTCTTTCAGATCAGGATATGGACATGTAGCATGTCCAACATCATAGTGTAGCAAATGTCTTTATGCAAGGTAGACAGCATGCTGCATAGTGGAGGTGAGGATTGTGAAGGCTGGTATCGCCCATCCACGCATGGCCAATACCCCTTAAAGGTGATATGTGATCCAATATTGGTCACCTGAGTGCTGTGTATGCCTGTCCAATGATCTCCATGCTCATGAATGGCACCCTGTCATGACATGGGTACCTCGTATGACTACCTAAGGGGCCTGGAGACGTCACCAACTCAGGGAGGTGTACTGCACAGCACCATCCCTTACACAGTGTCCATAATTTGACCACTGCCTAGGTGGTAGTTAATGGGTACAGGGATATTCACCTAGCAGTGACAATGCTGATACCATCCATCAGAATGTGCACATATGTCACACACCTCACCCACAGAGCCCATTCTGTATGTTGTTCACAACACTGAGACAGCTATTGCTCATAGGTCATGGCCATTCACATCCTTACATACACAGATGCCTGACATTTGTCTGTGTGGTATGGGCTACAATGAGGGTGGAGTACAACACATTAACCCTGTTTTACTGTAGCTGGCACTGGTGTGATATGCACATGTCACTCTGGCACCTTTTGTAGTGTTGATTCTGTCAACAGGCCACTGGTGGAACACTCCTGTGACATACAAAGGTATATGTAGTCAAACATCCGTACTGTCATGTACATCTGTACTGCTAACATCTACATTGATAATGGTTCATGGACTTGCAGACCATACTCAGCAGGGTTATAGTGCGGTGCCACCAATTATGACTGTTGTCACCACTTGTGGGTTGATATTATCCAACACCCTATCAGTATTGTATGTTCATGCTCAGCACTTGTTCAGAACTTGTGAGCATGTCATGAGCTACTGATTAATATAGCACCCATTCCTCACCATTTCTCACAGGTACACTGTCTGTCCTTACATTTCCAGCTTGCTTACAGTACAACAGCTGTTGTACACACATAACTCACATATCTTGTGAGACATGGTTGTATATACAGGCATGTCCAACTGTCACGTACCAGTGCTATTGCCTGTCTATATGATGAATATGTGGTACATGTGGCAATAGAGCAATTGTCTCATGTACAAAGTCAATGCTCACCTCCCAACATACGACACTACAGCCTGTGGGGGATGCACATATGCAGCCCTGCTGGGGGTAATGCTGTCATCAACCCTGACTGCACCTGACAGTCATGTGGGGATGTGTAACATTCGCAACACACCCCACTCATCACATAGTCTCACAAGATCTCCACCACCACAGGCCACACATACGAGGACAACTTGTGCAGTACCTCTCCATACTGTGTGTAGGCACCAAAGGCAGCCCCCATCACCAAACACAACAACAACAACTTATTGCCCACAGACTCATGTGTGCCCATCACATACAGCCAATAGGGTGTTATAACATACACAACACAGCTGTCATAGGTGACTCTGTAGGCGGTCACACTGATGTTCCACTCAGCAGGCTACACAAGGCAATAGTTGCTTACATCTTGCTGTCGGGTAGCTGGTTCTGCAACATAATTTATGCACCCATGCCACACCTCACCAGGTACAATGTGACTGTCATTCTCCATGTTAGTGTGACTGCTCTGAGATGCAACTTCACAGACTACGTGTGCATAGACATGCAATAGTTCACCAGTCTTGTAGCCCTGAAGGTATGGGCCAAGCCCTGGGGAGCATTATGCATTCATCCGGACCTGATACCACTGTACAACGACTGACTGTGTCACTTCAACAGTTGCCTATGCTTCTGCTGTTATTCCACAGGCATCTGGTATCTGTCCACTTTGACTGACATAGTCAAACAACACGATGCTTTGGCACAGATGACCTGCACCTGTCAGCCCTGGGAGTACAGATCACATGTAAGGCTCTTGATGCTTCTATACTGCCTGTCTTGCACAGTTTCCAATAACATTCACCAATAGAATGGGACCTGGCAAGCAAAACATGGGGTCATGTGACACAATGCTTGACATCTTCATCTCTGACACACACAGGCAAGGCACTCCTTATAATGCACCACTTCAATATCTCTGCAGTGACTGGGACCTGCCTCTAGGCTCTGCAGAGCACACCTGCAATGACAGGTTATACACAGACCATACCTTTCAGTCATGTAACCTGGACCGGCACACCCACGGCTGAGGTGTTCCCATATTCCACTATGTTGTACACACATCCTGGCTAGTTACTTAGCACAATGCATCAGAGGTGCTCCACGTGCAACTAACTGTGTCCAGAACTGCTATACACATTGTAACAAGCTACTGATTCAACAACATACCCCACGGTTACCAGACCTCATTTCTTGGTGTACTGGACAGTAGGGCTCAGACAGGTACTACTGATGTGAGACTGACACTACCCCACACTTAACTGGGATAGCCACTCATGTAC
This sequence comes from Protopterus annectens, assembly GCF_019279795.1. Classification (NCBI taxonomy): domain Eukaryota; kingdom Metazoa; phylum Chordata; order Ceratodontiformes; family Protopteridae; genus Protopterus; species Protopterus annectens. The sequence goes on along the minus strand of NC_056745.1, from coordinate 688,875,500 downwards.
TGACACATTAGGCCAACGCTGTCCATGATTCATAACCTCCACTTGGCTGGATCAACCCATACACACCACCTCCAAGACCAACAATATCCTTGACATGGACACTACCAACATGTGACTGGTGTTCCACACCTGGGGTTATCCCCTCATTGGTGGATTCCGAACATATGCTAATCACCCTTGTTATCCACATCCCGGCACCACACCCTTCACGGCATACACAGTACATGAGTACTACAACACCTACTACAGACATCTTATGACAGTGGTAGTTAACGTCATGACAGCCGTGCAGTTGGACAATGCACATACAAATGCTGAAACATACCCCAGTGCACTTCATTAGCACCTACACGACTGCATGGATCATGCTATTCCACACAGAGCCATGATGGTACCCACCAGATAACGGACGCAACTCTGGGGGTCCAGTTCCATGGACATAATCTACAACAACAGGTGGAGGCTGTTGCAAAGTGGAGTACAATCCCATGAGTGGGGTAGCTCACTGGTCAGCCTCGGTAGGGCCACAGGATCCATCATCACATACTCCAAAACTAGCTACGTACACATTACTGCGACACATTCTGGGGTGTACCACAAGGCATTATGGTGGTATGTCAGTAGTCAATGGCAATACCCACATCTGCTCTCACATACAACAGTTACTCAGGAACATTACAGAACCAGGTGATGTTGGCAACATGCTGGCGGATGGATTCAATGCTAACATTACACCTTCTCACTCCCTACAGGGCCACAATCCATGCAGGAGCATTGCGGTGTCCCTGTGGTCACATCTACACAGTACTAACCTGCACTCTATATGTCTTGGGACACTGGCCCCATGTGACCGTCCAAAATCCCAGGCTGTGATGTACACAAACCTCTGAACAACATGACTCCCCACTAGGCCACCATATTCAGTAATAGCCTTGTATCGGACATTGTGGCCCCTGAATGGCACACAGCAGCAGTTATCACACTCCACACAGGTGGCACCACAATGCACAAGTGGGACTATTGCCCTACACACCTGACTGGACTGTTCTGCAAGGCTATGGGGCACATCATCATGGACGTTATTCACAGAGACATTGTTGGGCTCTGGTCCTTTGATGCCACCCAGGTTGGACTTGTTAGGGCCAGAGCATGGCTCCTACACCTGGTGGACTCCTTTCATACAGTTACCAGGGTAGTTGATGATGGTATGGGGGTCCACACAGCCTACATTGTCCTCTCATTGCCTTTCAGCACCGTTCTCCATTCTGGTATTGACAACATACACATACACCTGCACATCCACCCCTATGTCTCAGGATGTTATGCAAAGTGGCTCATGGACGGGACACACACAATGAGGGTAGCATACCATAGTACCTACTGTATTTCAGTTACACATGGCATACCACAGTCCTCAGTCATAGGGCCCCTCATGTTTGGTATATGCTTCCCTGAGGTACAGGCTAGCACAGAGGGACTTTCCTTGCATAGCTTTACAGACCACTGCATACAAAGCACCATGACTGATCCACCAGCTGATACTGACTCCCTCCATAAGGGTGTCACTGTGATGGATACCTGATATCAATATCATGGCCTCAAGCTGCATGACACAAGGTGCATGAACACCCCCTTTGCATTACACCATTCACCCACTGACTATCACATAGGTGGTAGTCCCCTACATACATGTCACATTGTCCGTGATCGTAGTACACACGTATGTCGAACCCACTCCTGTGATAACCATATTGCCACTGTGGCATGGATATCCTTCTATGTGGCCACACTTATCTGTACTGGGTGTGTAGCTGGGACATAGGCACTCATTGTACCTCTGAACTCCAGACGTATACACACATTCAAGGGTACAACACCCCATTTAGGGTGTACCTTACACAACAGCTACGGCTTTACATACCACAACATTAACACGCCATGACATTTATTGAACTCCGATGGTTAAATTAAGCAGCAGAACTACTGACATCACGTCTGTGCACATTTGCATACTACATACTCAGGGGTGACCTCTGCTGAACAGACAGGGCCCATGTTCACAACAATATTAATGGATATACTCCACATAAGCGACATAAGCAAAGGCCACTGTGAGCAACATGCTCATGGATATGTGCACACACGCAACAATGAGTGGGATGTGCTTGAGGGTTACATTCCCAAACTGGGCACTCACCATGCTTTGGAACATGATTCCTATGTACATCATGCAGGGACACTCAGTAGCACTGTTCATGTGATACCTCACTTGGTGGATGGGAGACACATGTACGCCAGGGATCACTGCAGTGGCTGTACTGTGCAGAGGTGCAGGTAACACATGGTTCTGCTGTTCACAGGACACTACCCTAGAGAGGTGCCGCTGGTGTGAACACTGTAGTTGTGCTTACACATAGACTTGCCAGACTGCATGGTACCCCACTATGAACATGTGAAGCTATTACATGTCCTTTGTGCATGGTTAATTGAGTAGCCCTTCCATTTAGATTAGCTATCATGCTATTACAGTGTCCCATGACTACAAGCCATATGTCTCCTGTTATTGTACATTGTACATGTCAATAGACGATACCTTTGGTATGCATGATATGCCTGTTATGCTGTGTAGCATATCTGACATATCTATCTACAATACTATACATTACACATATTTTACATAGTATCCCATAATGCAAAGCATACTTGCACAGCGGGACCACCTTAGACATGTCATTGTCATTATATGCCCATACACATGCCTACTATGACAATATATCAACATATACTATCCCCTGCTATGGCACGTACTTGTTGGACATACCCTACCACTGACGGCGTGTGGTATGGAATTGTTCTGTTTAAAGCCCTCATGTAGCATCCCTTGTGGTGTCTGTGATGTTTACCTTGTGGCCCACTGCAGAACGCACAATTTCTACAAGCGTTAGTATGCTCAGCAAGACATCACTACATAAATACCTTTTCCCACTTTATGCATTGCGGACACTTTTAATTAATGCAAAACAGGCTATACATACACTAACATAATTAATACAAAACAGGCTATACATACACTTACATACCGAGTGTTCTATATACCTTGTTATCGTTCTGGACTTTCGTATCTATCTCTCTTACACTGTTTAAACAGTTCTATGGTATGAGCATATGGTTTGAATGTCTGGCAAGTCATCCTTATATACGTCGATACCTGTAACGTGGTTTCCTGCTGCCATATGGTGTTCCTGAGTGACTTATTACTTGCACATCAGCTGTGCAGCTACTCCATTCACCAATTACGTGGCAACAATGGGGTATAATTGAATTCTCCACTTGGGCGTTGCCCATTTGCCCTACCTTTGGGGAGACGGCCTGTATTGTGATTTGTTGTGTGTAATTGCAACTGCTATGTGTAGAGACATGTATAGTTTGGATTCATGCCCCCCGTGGATTGTGTGTGATGGCTAGAGTATGTGGTTCTACATGTGAGTGTACCTGTCATCCCAACTGTCTGATAAGGGACTATTGCAAACAAAACCTGTAACATCACCGTTTGTTCCATTATACAATGGCTACGATTTCACATGGCGCCTTTAAATGTGTCTCTCACAAGGTATGTTAATGCTTCTGCAGATGTAATTGACTGACTGGATGTTTGTGCTGTAATTACAGTCTGTATTGCTATAGCTTCTAGTGTGGGGGATGTAGGTGGGTGTACGTAGCATATACAGGTTTGTGGGGCTTGCATTTCTACATATTCCATATATATGGGTGTGAGCTCCTTCCCTAACTGAAGAGCTATCAGTTAGTAGACTTATGTTACAGGATTATACATTGGGCCATTGTTAATTGGTTTCTATATAGTATGCAGATGAGGTTGATACTTCCATACCTCCAAAATTACAGTGATATGTAAAGGGATGTTTCTAAATGACAGCTATCCCGTGTATTTCTGTCCCAGATATTTGCAGTCATTGCAGTTGTGTTGGTAACAAAACGTCTTTGGCATGGGTTGCCACCTTTTCAAATGGCCATTGTGGGATACTTGCAGGACACACATTGGTGTTTACAGGCCAACACATACCCACGGTCAGTACACAAGATAGCACATACTGTTATTCTCAATACATACTTATTGTTTTGGGACTTTGGCTACTTATCATATTGCATGTAACATTTACGTTTCTTACATACAGGCATAACTATTTAATGCAACTATTACATAATCTATGGGACATAATAATGTCCTACAATCTCGGACAGTTGCCCTTTGTAATGTTTTATGTCAGGACACAACTGCCCAGGGAGGGGCTGTCCCTCCTAATGTGGGACAGGTGGTAACCGTATGCCTACGGCTAGCTATACCCACAGCTACTGTAATGATCTACCTCCGAGTTCGCACTAACAGACACACGATGCGGAGACACATATACACACATTGCAGTCACATGGAAATGCACACAGCACCCTCAACACACACACATACACAGACTACGGCAATCACAAACACAGTTGAACACAGTACCTACGTGGACCACAACACCGACAGCGGTAACTAGATGTCTCTTCATATCATGGTAATATTACTCGCGGTTCTACTGTACCGGTACTGTGTTCTTTCGGTCTTTCAGCCTTGTGGTTACGCGTGTCGGTATGTGACATATTCCATAGTTGGAGGTATCCTATTTATTTGTACCTCCAAGGTTTTATGAATGTCGTTGACCTGTCTATATATTTGCAGATAACGGTGAATCCGTATATATCAACATATATCTCTCTATCGCCCTTTCTATCTGTATTATATATATGTATATATGTATGTATGTATATATATATATATATATATATATATATATATATATATATATATATATATATATATATATATATATATATATATATATATATATATATATACATATATATATATCTCTGACAGGGAAAGTGACAGGCAAGCTACACCTTTCATTGTGTACTTGTCGGTGTATACTATTTCCTGGACTCTGCACGTTTGTGTCTGAATCTGTCACATTACACACCTGCTGTAGGTACAGCTTGGCTACCATAGTGTTAGGTGACTGTATACATGACTGCGTGTTCTACTCCTGGCAGTGGTCGTTTTACCCTTCTGAGCAGGCGCTATTAGTACAGGGGTGAATAATGCTGGTTTCACCTGTTCTGAACATCATTGACCGTGATCTGCGCGATATTCGGAGAAGCTTAGCCCTGTTTCACGCATATCCATATAGTCATATTTAAACGACGCTTACCAGCAGTGGGCAACGCATATTCCCGCTAATGTGTGCTACACATGCTCTGATAAGCTGCATCCGACATGCATTATTCGTGCCTTCGGGATTACGTTACATCCCTTACAGGACGTGGGACCGGGAACATGCACGACGGTCACTGCATTTACCACTTGGCCATCTGGGATTTGTACACATTTTATGGCATTTTGTATGTGGAGTATACTACGGCTGTTACTCCATACTGCACTCACATGGGTAACTCAGTTAGTTTACATATGGATGTGTCCAGTTAATGGTATGTCCATGGGATGTTTACTGGATGTGCTCCGGCATTGGGTATGTATATCACAGTGAGCCACACACGATAATGTGCTACACCATCAAACGACCATAGGTAGAGCATGCTGGGGTGACGAATACCTGTCATGGGTACACCCATGCCTTGACACAACATCCATGATTACATTATGTGGAGCCCCTCACTGACGCAGCTGGGAATCCGTGCAGAGTGTGTGCAGAACAGTGCTTACACACATGTGATCCCGCGATTGCCTCTGCTCCACTGAGCGACAGTTGGTTACTCGATGTTGTGGTGACAGCAGACACTGTTTGCCTCATTTGGTGTGTGGCCTCTGACAATCGGGCGTGTACCTACCGATGTACCTAGAAACCTATACACACAGCAACAACATATGCTGATAGGCGCATGTACTGTTCAGGTGTTGACATTCCTTGTTCCAATAGCTGTTGTGTGTACAATGTTTGAGGGCTGCCTATGTAGGAGTCACACAGTGGGCCATCTATACATTACAATTTACAGGTGGCCGTGTGTGTGTGCCATTCATTTTACTGTGTGTGCAGGTGGAGAGGTGAGTCAGTCCATAGGGGTCTACACTGTCAGAGTATGTGCTATACGTTCCCTCTTTGCCAGGGCATAGGCATATTGGGCATGCCTCCGTCTGCCTACTGGGGCTGGCACAGTGTATTCGTGGTCTGAATCCCTCTGTGCCTGTGATGGCCTTGGCAATTGCAGTGGGCTTTGAGGGCCTTCACCATTTTGTCCCTGCTGCAGCTGTTTCTGCAGGGTCATATTATGTAGCATGGCACATACTATGAAGATGTTGGCACACATGCCTGGAGAGTACTGCAAGGCTCCATCAGATACGTCCAAGCAACGGAACCGTGATTTCAGCATCCCGAACACATGCTCTATGATGATTCTGGTTTGTGCGTGTGCCTCATTATGGCGTTCTTGCGTGTGCATTGTGTGTGTGCATTTCTGATGGGAGCCATCATCCACAGCTCCAGTGCATAGCCAGCATCCCCCACAAGGTGGCCATGTGGGATGTCCCCCCTGACAAATACCTGATACAGCTGTGAGGCATGCCAGATATGGGAGTCATAGTATCTTCCAGGGCTGCCAGCACACACATCCATGATAATGCCCTGGGCATTGCACATGACCTGGCAGTTGATGGAGTGGAATCCCTTGCAGTTTATGTAGCGCCTACCATGCTCACTGGGTGGTGACTTGATATGTATGTGCGTGCAGTCTATCACACCCAGTACCTCAGGGTAGTGTGCCACATTGTGGAAGTGATGCATATTGCTGGCCAACTCCTCCTGAGTTCGGGGGAACTATATATGCTCATTGGCATGTGGTAACATGGCATCCAGGAACTGGTGTAGTACCCTGGATGCTGATGCCTGTGAGATCCCCATTATATCTCCAGTTGACCTTTGAAAGGTACCTGTGGCTAGTATTCGCAAGCTTACACATACCTTCGTGTCCACTGGGATGGGTTCCCCTCTGTTGTTTCTGGTTCTCAGGCATGGCCAGCACAGCTCAACTATTTGCTGTAAGATGTCCCTGTCCACCCTGTAATGCTCTACTATCTCCAGATCATGTAGCCCCTGGTAGGTTACCCTTGGTCTGAACACTCTTCTCCTCCTCTGGGGCCTGCGGTGGTTGTCGGCATCATCCTCCAGAACACCGTCAGTCTCTAACACATGGTGATGAATCACAGCTATGGCAGGTCCCAACATGTACATTTTAAAAGTTCCCCATGTGTTTACACCTATGGTGCAGTGTTTGGGAATACACAGGTGTGTGTAGGGTGCTTTCACACTTTATACTATTGTGCTGTGAACACCGATGATGTCATAGGGTGTGTATGTACAATCGTAGCTACAGGGTATCTTATGTGTTTTACTACAGGAACTACTATTGTGGTGCCTTTGGTGTTGAATTACATTAGGCTGCCGTGGATTACCTCTTGCCCTTCCCTTTACATTTCTTCACGTTTCACCTACCATTTTCTGGCATGCATCCAGCAGCCTGCTTTCATTTGTACTTTCCTAGACCTGGCTTATCTTGCATAATGTGTTCTATTGCCGGTCTACTGTAGGTTTGCTTTGCTCTGCTATGACAGTTCTCCTATCTTTGCAATCCAATGCCTCCCCTCCTTCCTTTGCAATCCAATGCCTCCCCTATCCTGTGTTGCAGGTTTCTGCAAGCAGACTTGTCAGCTGCCGTCGATTGGCCACCGTGAGTTGATAGGTGTTAATTGCTCAGTTGTACTCCAATTACCCTACTGCAGCATTTCCTTCTTTTCTTCCCCTGACCTTCCTGTTTGTGCTATTGTTCACGGCACGTGCGTCCGCTTACCGGGTTTCGGGCATGTTTTCATCCCCGTACACATGCACTTTCGGGCACAATATGTGCTCTCAGCTAAACGATTCTATACCTACCTCCCCACCCCTGTCCTGCAGCTTTGCTTAGCAATGGTCAGGCCAGATTTGCATTGCTCCAATGTGCTTACAGCTATGGTGGCACACCCCTCTGCTGATGTCATGTATCACCTCTGAGCCACTCCTCGGTGTTATAGTGCTGCACTGTATGGTACATCCTTCATCCAGCAGGACGTTTGCGATTCAGTATTACCTGCCTCATTTGCATGGCATTGACTACTAATTCATAGTTACCGTGCCGAACACTGTCACAGACCCTTAGCAACCCTTGCAGCTTGGTTGTGGTGTACCATGCATACCATTGCGTATTATGGTGAAATCCTGATTTGTATTACATTGCGATTTTATGACATTTGTATATATTTTCTTTGTGTTCCAGTTTGCGCACACATGCCCTGCGGTTGTACTGTGCGTTACTGTGGACATGACATTAAATGTTGTTTTTTAGGTGTTGTGCATCATTTCTTATGCCACTGGCTGTGTATTTAGCCATTTGCATATGTTAACTTTGTAATACATGAGTCTGGGCCACTTACATAGCTCCGATGTTCTGTTTGGGAAAATGTAAACCATGTTTTTTGGTTTACATTTCCGTAGGCTTACGCTACACCTGCACCACTTCATGAATCGCTATATGCCTTCATTTGCATGGTGCGACACTGCGTATGGGGTGATTAGCATACCTAAGCCAAGGGCTGCGCAGCTCTGGTGTACGCCGGTAGTGCACGTGGAATTGGATCGTACCTGAATCGCTCGACAGCCATATTTGGCATTATACCGCCTACACTACGCCTGCGCCTGGCACAAGCTTCATGAATCCCGGGGTTTGTTTATTTAAAAATATATATACTATGACAAGTCTAACACTATTTAAAACAAATTCAAATTACTGTTGCACTTAACTTTTTCCCTTTAATATTCAGTTAGTATTTCCAATCTTCTTGAGTTGCAATTTGTGAAGTTCTTTCCAAGAGTTTAACCTTTTGGTGTCACCAAAGACCCGAATTACTGCTGAACCACTTGTGAAGTGTTCAAGAATTTGGCAGGAAGCAAAGCAGGCAAAAAACGTAAGTTATTTTGCTAGTTGAGGCTTCCTTCAGACTTAAGCTATTTTTCAAAAGTCTAACACTCTACACTTAATGAATGACAAAGGAAAAAGGAAAGAGAGAAACCAATACTGCTTAAACCAGAAGCAGCAATGCCATCTAAACCAGAAATGTGATTCACAGTAGTTTTTAATCAAGATATTATTAACATTATAGATTCTCCAGTTCTACAAAATGAAGAATTAACTTCATTATAAATTAATGCACTATTATATTAATGAAAATTAATGTAATGTATAGTATTATAATACAATGATGCCATAGACTTCCTATCAACAGATACAACCTTAAGATACAGCACACACTTCTCTCAGCCTCAGTAAAGATTTCAAGATGTGCAAAAACATATTAAATAACGTTTGAACATATATTATATTTAACTACTACTATGTGTATATTGTATGATGAGTATGAAATGGTATACTTTACTACTAATTGTATATTGCATGATGATTATGATGTAGTATATTTACTACTGATTGTATAGTATATGATGAGCATGACATCAAAATATCTGAAATTACTTACATCTATATATATATATATATATATATATATATATTATATATATATATATATATGTGTGTGTGTGTGTGTGTGTGTGTGTGTGTGTGTGTGTGTGTGTGTGTGTGTGTGTGAAAGTTTAAATACAATAATACAATAATACAGGATAAGTAAAGTTATATGTAAAAGTTATATGTCTTTAGGTTTTTCACATTTGTAGTAGTTTTCCATTCACAATTTCATTCTGTCTCTCTTAGTGGATACTGCACTCCAGTCCATCTCTTCAGTACTGTTTAATATTTTACTTTTATGGATATATGTAGGTGCTTCTTCCAGTGTATCAAATGTCTTTGTTCCTTCAGGAAGGGAGAATTTTTTTTGCAGGAAACTTTATCTTAGCTTTGATATATATATATATATATATATATATATATATATATATATATATATATATATATATATTTTTTTTTTTAGTTCTTTGATCAAAGGTAAATAGGTTTTCCTTTTAGTCATCTCTTTAGTGAAATAGTTATTATCAAACCTAATTTGATGTTCTCCTATTTTAATAGGAGAATTAGACCATAATGTTTTAGTATTAGGTCTTTTTCCATACCTGACTATTTAACTATTTTAACCAGGAGGTGAATGTTCTTTTCTGAAGGTGTTACTAATAATCTATGAGCTCTCTATCCCAAAATATAACGATTCTGGCAGATTCAGATTATCATGTTGTTAGAAAACTTACAATATTGTCCCCTTCATATTTCTCTGTTATTCACATATTCTCACATTATTTCATCTCAGTCTATTTTCTAAGTCATCAACTTTATCTAAAAGCCAGTTATTTTGTTTCAAGAAAAGTTCAGTTTTAGACTCACCTTCAGTTATTGTCTCCTATGTTCATTTAAAACTTTTTCCATGTTGTTAATTTGAATACCTTGTTGTTTTAATAGTGTTTTTCAGATGGTCCAGGTAATTTCCACATTCTTCATTAAAATTTTAAATTTTATATTTATTAAGTCTGTCCATGTTAAATGGAAAATCCTCTATACTTGTAATCTATGTTTGGATTTTGTTTTTTAACAGAAGAAACATGTTTATCATTTTTTGAGTGGCTCGTTTTGTAGTTTCTTCCTTCTTAATAAAGTAGATAAAATTCTGACAGGAATTTTATTCTTAAGGAAATTCAGACTCAGACACTCTTCTTCACTTGCTTATGAATGGAAATAAATATTTAGGATTTCCAAAAACTTATTATTGTCTAATATTTTTGTGAGAACAGTAATTTTGAGTTACAAAGCTCTTTCCAGATTCTGGTCTCAGTTAGACATCCTGGCCATCCCCCCCGTATGTTTAGTTTTTGAAGCATTTATCAGCTTAAGAGAGGTGAAGAAGAGAGTACAGGCAGGGTGGAATGGGTGGAGAAGAGTGTCAGGAATGATTTGTGACAGACTGCTACCAGTAAGAGTGAAAGCGAAAGTCTACAAGAGGGTAGTGAGACCAGCTATGTTTTATGGGTTGGAGACAGTGGCACTGACAAAAAGGCAGGAGTCAGAGCTGGAAGTGGCAGAGTTAAAGATGTTAAGATTTGCACTGGGTATGACAATGATGGACAGGATTAGGAATCAGTATATTAGAGGGTCAGCTCAGGTTGGACGGTTTGGAGACAAAGTCAGAAGGGTGAGATTGCATTGGTTTGGAAATGTGCTGAGGAGGGATGATGGGTATATTGGGAAAAGAATGCTAAGGATGGAGCTTCCAGGTAAGAGACCAAACCACAACCACTACGAATACCAAACCACCGAACCAATAAGCCAGTGATGGAACGTGAAGCAGATCCAACAATGATTTTATTGAAACAAATAACTAAGGTAAATTCTGGGTTTTAGAGGAGGTGAAAAACAATGAGAGGAGCGGTGATTGGGGAAGTAAACTTGAGTATAGAGAGATGATATGGCAATTGAGGCTGGATGCTTGTAACCACCCAGGCATGAATGATCACATTTCCCTGACTCCAGCTCTAAAATTACTAGCTACTAACCCTAAAAAAATAGAAACAAAAACACAGAAACAATGAAAAAAACAGAAACAGCCATAAAGTAGGAACAACACAATACATTTTGTATTTCATTATGATATAATATGATAAAATATATATGGCATTTACATACTTCTTTTACATACATTTTAATTTTAAATTTTTCAGATAATTAATTTTTCATATATATTTTTATATATTTATATTTGTATTTATATTTATATATGTGGTAATATAGTTGATCTTTATATATGCACAATAATTTTATAAGTCTAATGAAGGGTTAAGCCTTATACCAAACAATTAGTTATCCAATAAGGAATGAGTAACAGTTACTTAAACAATGAATGATGATGTCGTAATGATTCTGATGAAGTCTCCAGAAGGGAGCTGAAAGTGCTTAATCACTTTATTTAATTGTTTGTTTGTTTGTTTGTTTGTTGTCAATATGAGTGTTTTATTAAAATTTGAATTATTATCTCAGTGGAATTATTTCTACTACTAGATTACGCTCTGGGCATTATTTGTGTGATTGTTACATCTGGACTGTTGTATACTACTTCGAGGAGGGACAGCCTTTATTGGAGCCAGCAGCTGAGAGGGATTAAAGATAGCCATGAGACCTGTGATTATTACATATTCAATGATAACACCAACACTATAGTCTGTGTAACTGTGACAATAAAGACAACCCTGGAACACATAACAATTGTTGGAGTGTATAGACCACCAAAGTCAAGTGCAGATGACCTACAGGAATTCATACATTTCTTGCATGAAACACAAGAGGGAAGAATATTATTAGCTGGGGACCAGAAACAGACTGGAATAATATTGATTTTACAGTGTTGGTAAGGAAAGTATTCACAGCGTATATTCAGGAACAACAATTGCTTCAGATCGTAAAAAAAAAAACGACCGGGGATGGAACATACTAGACATTGTTTGTGTTCCCAAAGAAATTACAGTAACTTCAAGTCAAGTTTTACCACCATTGATATGCAGTGATCATGGGGTTATAAATGTTAATTTGTTGCCAGATAATTCTGCCAAACTGAAAACTATATATATAAATATATATATATATATATATATATATATATATATATATATATATATATATATATAATACATATATCGACATGCATATGTTGAAAACGCATCTATTACCTCCTGTAACATGATGTTCTATAACAATATAATAGCTATGAATGAAAACATTCTGCTGTGATGTAATTTATATAGATTTAACTTCAGCATTTAACGAGGTCATACACATAACACTGATCAATAAATTAGTACAACTAGGTATTGATGTACTCTTGATAAGATGGATAGCTGCATGTCTTACAAATAGGACATGGCAAGTATCATACAGAAACTGGACAGATGAAATCCTTGATTATAGTCAGGGTGTCCCACAGGGGTCTGTCTTAGGCCCATACTTGTTTAAATTGTATCTTTCAGACCTGAAATTGGGTAAACTGATTACATGCGTTTTATATAAGGCATGTCTGCAAAATAACTTGACTAAATTGACCATTTGTTGACCATTTGGGCACATGAGAATAATATGCTGATAAATATATCAAAAACTAAACATATGAGATTTGGTAGGCATAAATTGAAAGGTGAATATTTAATACTGCACACAGTGATTGAAATTGTAGACTCATTTAAGGACCTGGGTATATGGGTAGATTCATCTATGAGTTTTTCTAATCATATCAACCAATTGGTTAATGATAGTTATAGAACTATATGTTGTATAAAAAGATTTATAAAGTCTAGGAAATCAAAAATAATTAAGTCATTGTTTGTTAGTTACATGAGTATGGAATAACAATATGGAAACCTTATAAGAAAACAAGCATGAGTAAACTGTAAAGAGTACAACGGAAATATACCAAGGGTATCCATGGATGTGAAAATTTAAGTTATTATGAAAAACTAAAATATCTGAACTTCTGCAGTGTCTCTTACAGATATCTAAGAGGAAATCTTATTCAGGTATATAGGACATTTAGTGACAACTACCTCTGGGAATGTTTGGGGTTAACAAAAAATACTAGAGAATCATCAGACAACCTATGTAGAAGATTCTATAGGAATGAGAAGTTACTAACTGGTTCCTTAACGGAGTAGCTGATGCATGGAACAGACTACCAAATTACATTAAAGCAAGTACTAGTTTAGATATTTTTAAGAACAGCCTGGATACTTATTATGAGAACAAGTGTGTTGGTATATTGGCAAGCTTGAAGGGCATTAATGCCTGTGCTTGAAATATGTGTATGTATGTATATATGTATGGATACTTTGAAAAGCAGGAAATGATTAATAAAAATTGCCTGAATTAAAATAATCAGTTAAGCAGAAAAAAGTTGAAAAAATATATATCTAAAAATTAGAATCTGTGAGGCATAAAATTTACTGCGGCACTAGAACCTTTGTGCTACCAAAAAAAAAACACTCAATATTAATGCTGTCATTCAGTCCCAGATATTTGTCAGCATTTAGTCTAATCTGTCAAACAGATTCCAAGCATTGATGGCTTCTAAGACAAAAAAATGAATTTCTTGGTTAGCACATATTGATGAAAGTCTAGCTAATGAATTGTTAATGTCACCTTGCTGAATGGCAAGGATATGCTCATAAATCCTATGTTTAAACATTCTGATTGTTTTTCCAATGTAAAAACAAGGGCAAGATTCACATAAAGCCAAATAAACTACTCTTTGTGTCTGACAATCGTATCTGCCCTTCGAGTAAACAGTGGTTTCTCATGCAGCAATATGAATGCTTGAGACATTGTTAATAAAACATTAATAAAACAGCACTGTTTGCATCTGCCACATTTAAAAGTTCCCACAGTGTATACTGTCTTTTGACTAGGCATTTGCACTCTCTTGAACAAAGATTTAATGTTATAACTTCTTTTATATGTAAAAAGTGGATGTTTCCCCACAGGTTTATTGAGATCAAAGTTCCCTAAAATGCCTTTCCAATCTTCATTCAGAATATTTCTGATAGTAGTCAAGTTGGTGGTGATTGGAAGGGGAAATGCACCTTTATAACGATTCACATTACTATCTGAGTGGTCAATGGTCAAAGTATCATCCAGTGGGACCTTGATGTTGGTCTTCTTAAAGACTGGTTTAGCAGTTGTTGATCTAAGCAATGAAACTTCTTCTTTGATTTTAAGCAGGAAAAGTTTCCGCAAAATCACTGATTCAGGATGAAACACATGGTCATTGCTGGCCAGCCTGCTTAAATGAATAAACTGCTCTTTCACCACACATTTTTCATGTGATGTGGGTGAAGACTCTGTCTTTTCAAGTACTGATTAACAAATCTGTTCTTCCTGTAATTGCTGCTCTTGATGACATTGTCATCTTCAGAGGTAGCCAAAGTAATGTCCAAAAAAAGTATGATCATCCCAAAGCCACTTTTCATGAAATGCAAAAAAGAAGTGCTATTGTGCAAGGTGACACTAATAATGCATTAGCTAGACATTCAGTAATGTGCTAACTTCAAGAAATTCATTTTTTTGTCTTAGAAGCTGTCAACATGTTTGAGTTTTTGGGAGATTATAAAGTTAGGCTTGAATGTCGAGAATCTGCTTGGCAGATTAGACTAAATGCTGACAAATATCTGGGACAGAACAGCACCATTAATATTAAGAGTTTTTTTTGGTAACACAAAGGTTCTAAGATGTGCTGCTGTACATTTTATGCCTCACAGATTCTAGTTTTTTCAACTTTTTTCTTCTTAACTTATTGTTGTACACATTCTCTGTGTGTTATAAAATACTATAAACTTAATATGAATTATCTTTACTGTGGTTTATAAAATCAAGTTTAAGACTTAAACCTAAAGAATACTACCACTACAAAACAGAGTGTGCCAAACAGTTTGTCATTTACACTTCTTTAATAACTCTTGTTGTTCTAGAGATGCAAACATTTGTTTGAAATGTGAGGACATAAATTGATTCTATCAAAAGGCTTAGGATACGCCCATTGGAAGTTGTAGTGCAAACCTCCAGAGCTCCATTGGAGGGAATGAGTTAACTGACCACTGTCCAGTGCTATCCTATTGGTCCTTCAAAGCTATAAAACCTATGCTCCAAATAGCGACTGCTCAACCTTTTCCTGTAGGTAAACTGGCTATGCTTGATTCTCATCTGAATTCTGTCAATTTGCCTCCATTTTACATAACTGATGACCCTGAAAGTGCCTTGCTATACTTCACTGATACCCTTTCTGCTGTCCCGAACTCTGTCTTCCCTTGTGTACATAGAAGGCTATGAGACCAAAAATTACCTTGGCTTACCAATGAAATCAAAACTCTTGTGAGACAAATGGGCAAAGCTTGGCCTGCCTGGAAAGAAAGTCCATTTGATATCCTCCTACATGAAAAGTACCTATTCTTATGAAAATAAACAAGAATAGTTATAAACTCAGCCAAAGCCATTTATCTTAGAAACAGGCAAATGTCTGCTGCCAATAATCCAAAACAATTTTGAGAAAAACAATATAACAAGGCAGTCATACATTTCCACCAATCTCACCAAGAATGTCCCTAATAACTCTAACACTAATCCATTAGAGGATTATAGAAACTTTAATACCTCTTCCATTCAACTAACACATTTCTTAAACATAGCTCTAACCAACAAGCTACTCAAAGTATCCCATCAGCTCAAATGTACATTCTTACAGAGTATGCTGACACCTTCCACTTCTGAGCTGTTTCAGAGAAGGAAAGAAAAAGATTATCATCATCCTCGTCATCATCATCAGCCCCTTTTCCCATTTTCTACATGGGGTCAGGGTATCATGTTAACTGTCACCGTCTCTCTTGATTCAGTGCCACACTCCTGCCATCTTCAGCACTCATGCCTGACTGTCACAGATCTTCTTTCACACAATCCATCCACTGCTTTGCTGGACATCCTCATTTCCTCTTATCTTCTTCCTGTCTGTCTGAAATCTTATTCACCAGATTGTCTTCTGCTTTTCTGCACATGTCCAAACCACTGCAATCTATTCTCTTTGATCTTTTCTGCAATTGTAGCTACTTTGGCTTCTGCTCTTATGTCTTAATTTCCTCATCTGTCCCACAGTGTGCTTCCTATCCCCCTTCTCAGGCACTTCATTTCCATCACTTCTAGCTTCTTCATCTATACTGCCTTTACTGCCCAGGTTTCTGTACCATACAGTAGTACTGGTTACACCACTGTCTTGTACACCTTACATTTCAGCTTCTTCGGCATTCTCCTGTCTTAGACTACACCTGAAACTCTATGCAAGTTGGCTGCAGCCCCTCTGATTCTAGCTTTGACATCTTCATTCAGACTTCCCTTCTCCTCAACCACCCCTAACAGATACTTGAAGTTATTTACCTGTTCCACTATCTTCTCTTCTATCTCAGTTATCAGCTTCTTCTGATTTCTCCAATTTGTTGCCATTACCAGTCTTATCTGTGCTTAGTTTTATCCCATGTACATTCAGTTTTGCATTCCATTCCCCTATCCTTTGCTGAAGTTCTTGCTCAGAGTCTTCCTGTAATTCCACATCATCCGCATACAGTAACATTGTTGATCTGTCCCCTCCAAACTGTTTGCTAATATAGTCCATCACCAGTATGAAAAGCAGTGGGCTCAGAGCTGAATCCTGGTGTGCACCCACTCCCACTGGGAACCCCTCTGTGAGGCTGAACACTGTTCCTATTTGAGTCATTGGGCCCTTGTACATAGCCTGCACTAATTCTACCAATGTTTCTGGGACTTCAAACCACCACAGTACTGCCCAGATCAGCTTTCTTGAGACCTTATGACATGCTTTCTCCAAGTCTAGGAATGCTCAGCTGGACTCTTTCCTCATCTCCTAGCTTTTTCTCAACCATCTGTCTCATGGCAAACATCAGGTCAGTTGTGCTGCATCCTGATCTGAATCTGAACTGCTCATCTCCCATCTTATATTCTACAGTTTTGTGTATCCGTTTATCAATCACCCTCTCCAGAACTTTCATGCAATGTCATAGGAGTTTGATGCCTCTGTACTGCCCACAGTTGTGGATGTCCCCTTTGCTCATGTACATTAGCATGAGTATGCTTATTTTCTAGTCATCTGGTATTTAACTGTCTCTCCACACTGCTATTAGTACCCTCAGGAGCCATTTCTCCCTGATCTCACCTAGCATCTTTATCATATCTGCTGTGACCTCATCTGAGCCTGCTGCTTTCCCTGACTTCATTTTCCTTAGTGCTATTTATTACTTTTTCTAGGGTGGACTCCTCTTCTTCTCTCATTGTAGGCTGTTTCTGGGGTAGTACAGCTTCTGTGGGGTTTTCTTCATGCAGAAGCTGCTGGAAATATTCCTTCCATCTGCCTTTGATGCTCTGTGCACTGGTGAGCAGATTGTTGCTGGCATCCCTTATGAAGGATGTCTCACTCTCTTTTTTATCTTTCTGTCTTTGCCTTGCAACCTGATATAGTTTCTTTGTACCACCTACTGAGTCACTTAGCAGAAGTTGGTAGAGTGTTTCTGATGCCTTATTCTTTGCTATTGCAACTTATTTCTTAGCTTCGTTGTTAGTCAACCAGTATTCCTTCCTAGCCTGGTTGGTCTTTTCTCTCTTCCATTTTTCCTGCACTCCTTCTTTCTTTTGATCACTTCAAGGACTTCTGCATTCCACCACCAGCTTTCCTTATGTACCTTATTTCCATACCTGTCTCGGCCACATATCTGTTCTGTAGTCCTAACACATGCTGTTTTGAGGTGCTCCCATTTTTCTTCAACTCAACCTATTTCCTCCTCTTCTTGAGGAAGACAGGGTTAGAGCCCTGAAATGTTGTACTTTCTCTCAAGTCAACTTCCAGGTCTTCAGCCTGGTCTCTGCTGACTTTAGAGTCTTCTCTGATCAGTGCTTGCAGCTAACTGTGGTAACCAGTAGTTTATGTTGTGGGCCAACTGTTTCACTGGGGATGACTTCACAATCATGGATTCTACCCCAGTGCCTTTTCCTTGCTAGGAGGAAGTCTGCCTTAGTTGCATGTTGGATGCTCTTGTTTGTGATCTTGTGACTGTCTCTCTTTTTGAACCATGTGTTGGTTGCTATCAAGCCATTTGCCAAACAGAAGTCTAGAATGACTTATCCTTCTTTATTCCTGTTGACCCACCCATGTAGACCCAGGCAGTCCTCATATCCTGTTCTGTCTGTCCCAATATGTGCATTCAAGTCACCCATTTTCAACACCAATTCATGTTGTCCTGCTTTATCTAGCACATCCTGCAACTGCTGTCTGAATGCACTCTTTTCCTCACTATCACAACCCTGCTGCAGGGCATAGGTCAAGATTATGCATACTCTCCTATCACTAAGGTGAAGTCTGATTGCCATGAGTCTGTCATTAATTCTGATGATATCCCTAACTGCCTTCTGAAGCCTCTCTCTCTCACCACAGTTCCCACACCATTTCTAGCCTGTCCCCCTCCTGAGTAGTAGACTTTGAGTCACAAGCTGATTGGCTTTGCTGCACTGCCCTTCCATCTTGTCTCTTGGATACATAGAATGTCCAGCCTCCTCCGTATCATCATGTCATCCACTAAGTAAAGGATTATTAAAGAACTTGAAATCCTCCTCAATTATCTTCACTGAACTCCAGCCTAACATCTTCAGAAAGACAGCAAACAAAATAGCCAACCCGTTAACTTCGATTTATAACCTCTCACATCTCACAAGAATTGTTTGACCAGCCCTGAAACATGCCACCATTATACCTCTTCCTAAGGTACCCCATCCCAAAACCCATAAATACTATTGACACATTTCCACTTTTTGCCCTTTTGGAAATGGTTTTGAAAAGATTCTTTATAAATAGCTGCTTAAACACTTTAATAACTATAAACTTTAAAATGATAGACAGCATGGCTTTAGAAGTGCTTTAAGCACAACCAATGCTATACTCTTAACATCTGACACTATCTATAGCAACCTGAATGATGGTCTCCTTACAGATGGCATTTTTGTGGGTATGGCCCATGCCCTTGAAACTGTTGACCACAAAATTCTACTTGCTAAGCTACAAAAATTCAGCTTGAAAGAAAAAGTCAATGCCTGGTTCCAGAGCTACCCTCTCAGCAGGACATTTCAAGTTTGCTCAAAGAAACATCTATCTATTAATGGGACACTAAAAACAGACATCTTCTAAGGTTCTGTTCTAAGCCCATATTTGGTTTCTTAATTCATTAATGAAATTACTGATGACTTACTTGAATTTAACATTAACCTCTACACAGATGAGATTTTATTACTCCAGGCAACATATTATCTACTGCTGCCCACAAAGCACCTGCCAAGTATATCCTTCTCCATAAACTAGAATATTATCTTCCCGTATGCCCTTTACACTCTGCTTATAACACTCAAACACTGTAAATCACTGAGAATAAAACTGCCAGATTTGTCCTTCTTGCCGATGCCCATGTACACCATTGCAGTCTTTAAACTGGCTACCCATTACTGAAATATCCACTTTACTGCCCTTCTTTGAAAAGAAATTTCCCAGTCAGGAAACTGTCCTAATCTCTAAGGAATTCCCAGGACACATTAATATTACTCAACTGTTGCCCATTTAAATTGGTCATAAATGAAAGAAGTGAAATTTCAGCCGAAACCGGTCTGGTTGGATTTTTTGGGAGGTTAAGGATTTTAACCCTGCCCTTTAATGCTCATTATTTTTCAATAAAGAAAGATTAAATCAACTACTTTGGTGCTGGCCCTGGGTTTTTGTCTTCATGTTCAGTTTGTTGGGCCTGTGCACTTGCTGTATTGCGGAGATTTTTTTGCTTCTAGATCTAAAAAGGACCCAGTGGCCATTAGCCTAGTTCACACCTATAAACCTGTTAATCTAGATTTACCAGGACTCCTTAAGATCTTTCTTTATAGGAAAATATGGTATTGCTTTATTTCATAGGCTGAAGCATCAACAGCAGAATTATTTAATCTATAAACTAGAACTGCTATAAAGCAGCCAGTATGAAGTTAGTATTTGCAAATGTTTCAGATGTGTTCTCAGGTACATATTTCAAGAAATTGTTGATTCCCAGACTAGAGATGATTCAATTAAGACCACATTGTTATTCTATGATTCATCAAGCCAAAAGTAAATTACTAAAAATGAATGTATGTGAATCAATGAAAAAAATCTACAAAAAGAAGTCATTGTAAAGAAAAGTAAGATCTACCTTAAATTGGATAGTACAGTACTTTCAATCTTTATTTAATATGTTATGTAACTACAGATCCTAAGAGGGGCAAATGACACTCAAAGTTTCAAAATTAGTTATTACTTATAAACTTAAAATAATTTAATATGCTATCATGATTAAAAATTTACTTTTCTAATTCTACTGAAATACCTGTATGATATGATCACTCACACCTACATATGATCTGTAGCATTCATAGACAACATTTATCAAGGGTAGCACAGTGGCACAGTTGATAGCATTGACACCTCACAGCAAGAAGTTCCTTGGTTCAATTCTAAGCTGGGGTGCCTTCTGTGTAGGGTCTGCTTGTCCTCTCTGTGGTTGCATGGGTTTCGCTCTGGTTTCCTTGCACATTCCTAAGAGATATTGTAGGTGAATTGGACAGGTTAATTTGAAAATAGGTGTAAGTATGTGGTTTGGAAGAACTACTGCAGCAGGGCTAGCTACCCAGTGGAGTAAGACTTGGCTCTAGATAATGTTGAAGTGACACCCTAACCCCATCTAAAAAAATGAGAAAAAGGGGATTATGGATGATCTCTCACATATTTAAATTTCCTCTTAGCATACAACTGGTGGAAAAAAAAATCTTCTACATAACTTGGAAACTTGATTCATTTAGACTAACATACACCTATTATAAGCAATATTAAAATAATCCAAAAATGTGTCCAAGATTTATTGCAATATGCAGAGACTTGATCCTCTATTTTGAACAAATTCTTATCATCAGTGAGATGATCATCCTTCCCATTATTCTGAACCCATTAGAGATAGCATCATTGGAATAACTAAAATGATAATTACTTTATGGAGCAGAAACATCCTTATGTTTCCTTGACTGCCTAATTCTCCTATTTCAAACCACTCAGTAATGAAAAGTCTTACCCCCGGATTCACTAATCCTCTGTGTAAGACTTAATAAGAGGCTGCAGTTGAACGGTTTGACATCAGCATGCCATGAATATGCATGACGGCATGCCGACTCAACCGTAAGTCTTACACGGACCGTGTAAAAAAGCAGGGGGCATGTCCGACTGCCAAGCAGTCTAAATGTCCACGCCCCTGCAAGTGTTTTAAAACTAAACAAAGCACACACACAAGAGCGAGTCCGCTCAAATGTCCCTGCACCCAACACCACACTCCCTGATATTGTAAACCCCTATCACAGTTGTAAAATGCAAAACATTAAATATATTTTTTTAAATCCCCAAAATAGCTGCCCATATTTGTGTGTGTGTGCATGGGTGTTCCCATTGCTTAGCTAGAGTTAGCAATTCTGACATGGAAGACATAAGAAAGAATGTTAATGCAAATCACACGCAATAGCATAATGGTAGAGTGTTCGCACAAAGAAAAGGCATTCGTGGTTTGAGTCCCACCACTCCCCTTCGTATTTATTTTTTAAATCAGTATATGAAATAATACCTGACAAATATGTTTAAACATTACCAAAAAGCAGTGAAATGGCCAATGTATCAGTGAACAAAATAAATATTTTAAAGGATCCTGTTATAAAATTGCCTGCAGTTAAGCAGCGCTTCACCTAGCGCAATAGAGTTGCCCATTGTTTCATAGCACTTTACCCAGCGCAATAGAGTTGCCCATAGTTCAATGGTGCTTTACTCAGTGCAATGTGTTTGAACGGACGTGCGCACCGCGTCAACCAGGGCACCGTAGGGCACTGAGGAGCAACGTAGAGCAAAGTTGCTTAAATGCAGCCACACCCCCTAGCCTGTCTGGATAGTATGAAAATAAAATGAATGACAAGATTCAAACCCACGACTCTGTGCATCAAAAGCAAAGTACATAACCACTAAGCCATGACAACATAGGGAAAACAGACACTATTAATTTTCATATACATACGAATGGTAGTTTAACCATTTCTAAGCAGGTCTGCAGTCAGCCGAGAATTTTACAAAACGGCCAATCACAAAAAAGTGCGGGAAATGCGGCATATTTAAACCCACAGGTGGGAATACACACCATAACTGATTGTAGCTCACATCTGCAGTTAGAATGTCTGGTATCAGAGAGGGAACCGAGTGCAACGTTGGGGCATCGAGGAGTCCAAATACATGGTTTGGCTCCTTGTCCACTGTCACGAGTCAAGACTCCTGTAGGGCCAGTTCAAAGGGATGGAGTATAAGGCAGAGGCTTGGAACCAGTTAGCTCGTGACCTCACCAGTGCCACAGGCGTTCCTCAGACTGGTGAGCAGGTCCATCACCACCATGCAGACCTGAAGAGACGAAAGCAGGACCACCTGAACCAATGGATACAGGAGGCCTGTGGGATGCGGGATGCCTCACAACTGAGTATGTAGCCAGGGAATGCAGTATGTAAGAATTGATAATGGAGTATGTATAACGGATAGGTATGTCTCAATATCCCTTCATTTACTTTACAGCTGCAGTTGACTGTGCTACGAATCAGCAAGCCTATGCTGATAGGCTGCTAAGGCTGCACCACCAGGCAGGTTAGTGATTATTCTGCATATACTGTTATATAAAATATGGGAGAGAGCATGAAAGAAAGTGTTGTAGTCCAAATATACACTCTGCATGTACTGTCAGATAAAAACATCAGAGAGGCAAAAAAAGAGTGTAGAAACCCATTAAGAAAGGCAACATATGTCTGGAATAATATATCTGCAGGCACTGTTATATAAAATAAGTGAGTGAGCCTGAAAAAAGATTGTTCTAACCCATTAATAAAGGTATTATATGTCTTGAGCATGTCTGCCATATACACCATTAAAACAAATAAAGGAGTGAGCCTGTGGAAAAGTGTGTAATGTCATTAATAAAGGTCTAAAACCCAGAGTGTGTCTGTGTCACAGAATCTGAAATGTTGTTGTACGCTTGCAGTATACAAACAGTACTGTTTGAAAAGGTGATGGCAACCCAGAGTTGTGCAGTCCCATATAAAGTGGGTGATGGAAGTACTAGTAGCTGTGAAACATATATACAGTCCACAACAGTCAGTTACTGACTGGCATGAATAAGTAAACCTGGCACACGTATAGCATGTTATTTTTTCCCCAGAAATGTGAGTGTGTGTCAAGAAATGCAGGGTTCTGTACAAATCAAAGTGAAAATGTCACATGATAACATCCCAGATATGTAGATAAAGAAATATAAATGCAATCAAGAAATATGTAGCAGTAACGCCTGCATCCTGGACAGTTAGTATGTCAGATATAGGTCAGGCATATATTGAACTAGCCAAACCCAGTATACAACCTAATGCATGGTGGCAAGTGTAATAATACAGGTAGGGGATATACACTTGCAGTCACTAGGAATGTAGTGTAGACTAAAATGTCATTATAAGATGTTAACCAAGGTTTTTTATACACCCTACTGTATGTGCATAAACCATGCAATTCCGCACCTCAATGGGAATGTGTAATCTTAAATATTTGTTGGGACATATGTCCTATTGTTCTATAAATATTTGCATTCATGTTGATGCATGTGCCCTGTTTAAACACCACAATCATGGTCACCTGTTGCTAGCAAACATCCCTGCATGCTGTTGGAATAACCACTGTGGTTCAATATATGCATGTGTCATGCTTGCTGTTCAACTGTTGTACCCTTGGTGTGTTGGGTTAATGGGAATATTATTGCATGCTGTTACAACTAATCTGGAATGCTGTTTTGCTTATGTTGTAATTAAACACACCTAATCACAGAACGTATGGGAAGGCCGGTCCCAGTGGACCCACCTGTCCCTCCTCAGCCGGCGAGTGCACCTGGCACCAGCAGGTCCGGTGCCCAGCCCAGGCTCCCCTCCTCCATTGGTCCTGTGCCACCTTTGGGTGGAAGTGCTGCAGTGGAGGGGGCTCGTCCCCCCCCGTGCAAGCATGGGCATAGAAGGGCCACCTGTCACCCTTCGAAGGGTCCAGGCTGTGGTGCGTAGGGAGATCCAGCGTACAGTCGCTGATCCCCTACACCAGCTTGAGGCGAGAGTGGCGCATCTCACAGGTGAGCCTGCCTGTCCTACGCAGCCCCCAGCACAGCCACCCTCGGGGCTGTGAAGGTTCAGTGGTGACTGCCCATGGGTGGAGATTTCAGTTCCACTGTTACCATCTGTGGGCTCATGGGCTTGCGATTTCCAAACATCCGACCCCATCAATTGTGTCACCCACCCCATGTGTCATACACCGCCCCTGTATGTGTCTTGTCTGTCTTGTCTGTTTACCTTCCCAACCTACCTCCCTGGACATACCTACTTCCTCTACCTCACTTCCCACTCTCACCTGAAAAAAAAAAAAAAGGGCAATCTGTACACACAAAAAAATTACGCCCCATACATAGCTGCCCATTTCGCACACATGTCCATTGGACAAACATGTAAGTTGATAATTAGAATTGGCAGTACAACATACTTAGTTGTCCTCACCCCTCTCCCAGGGGTGGATGGTTTCAAATTTCACTCCAAATTCATTGCATATGCACAGCTGTTGCTGTTAAAGAAATGGGCATCTATGGATCTTCCCTTTACCCGTACTGCACATCCTGAGCTTGTTTACCTACTGTGTGTGCCTCTTTGTGCCCCCATTTTCACCACTTTCATATCTCCCCATTTTCTTTTCTTTAAAAGAAATTAGCACGGGGGTTAGCGGGAGTAAGCACTTTTAAGCAGTAGTTAGCGGGTTTGCACCAGTGTTCGCATGTGTGCGCTTAGCTAAGCATCACTAAGAGTCACGCAAACCCGCCAAACCCGCTTACAACTGCTTAAAATTGTCTTAGTCACTCTATGGCGGGGCCCTTGTACTGCTCAGCAGCAAAATAAAATACACAAGACTGCAGGAAGTACCACTAAGCCACAGCAGATATACAATAATGTGGTGCTGAAAGAAATATATCATGCATTACAATGAGTGAATGTAAAGGGTGAATAGGAATGGCATAACACAAATCTAGTTCTGTGGCCCTTAACCAGCAAGTGTTGTGGAATTGCATGACATGACTGTGAAAAGAGAACCAGCCATGCTAGTAGGGAATAATGTTACAGTAGCACCTTACAAACCCCACACAGTATCAGAACAGGATAAACACTGGCATATTTGAATAGGGCAAAGGCCAGACCTCCCAACTGTGACTGATTTACAGGGATGTCCCTGATTTGCAAACAAATGTTAGCTGTGCCCCTCTGACTCCCTGTGAAATGTACTAACAGTATGCAGAAAGATGGGGAATCTCACTTAATGAAAAATGTCATTAGGTGAGAGTAGACACTGCTTGCACGTCAGAAAAGGTGTAGTAATACATATGCTCCGAATCCCCCAAAGTCTCAACAGCAAAATATCTGAAATATATCACCGGTGTATCCCACTTATATGTACCTTTCCCTGAGGCTGTTCAAATATTTACCTGAGAGTATCTGAGGCCTGGAAGTGTCAGAAATACACAGGCATATCAGCTTGTCTGCTGTTACACACTCAGCAAATAGCTGTAGAATGAATTCCACAAGCATGCCCGTATGTAGGAGTACACCACAGAAATATCAAAGGATGTAGCCATGTATTGCTAGCAACCACCTGTGACAATGCTGTTGTTCAGGTGCTGAAAAGACTGGTGTGGTGCACAGCCAAAGGATACTAGGCTAACCTCTGTCTACCATCTGGATATGTCCACAGGTGGGAGCTACTGAGACAGACTACTAGCCTTCATAGACTAACAGGTAAACAGCACACAATAATAAATAATGCTCTCTGCAGTTCTGCACCCCTACCCAAAAGTACCATATACCTGTGTAGTCAGGCACACCCACGGGTGTAGGTAGGCATACACAGTACTGAAATATGTCCAGTTGTCCTGAGCAGACTGTGCTAATGTCAACACAAACAAATCACAAACTGTTCAGAAGTGAGTAACGTACTAATGACAGTATAGCAGTTCACAAACAGTGCATGTGCCTGATATTCATAATTGGTAGTACAACATACTTAGTTGTCCTCACCCCTCTCTCAGGGGTGGAAGGTTTCAAATTTCACTCCTAATGTATTGCATATGCACAGCTGTTGCTGGTAAAGAAACGGGCAGCTATGGACCTTCCCCACACCCATCCTGTACATCCCGAGCTGGTTTCCCTACTGCCTTCCCCTCTTTGTGCACCCTTTATCACCACATTCCTATCTCCCCATTTACTTTTCTGTCAAAGAAATGAGTGCGGGGGTTAGCGACAGTAAGCACTTGTAAACAGTAGTAAGTGGGTTTGCACCAGTGTGCGCATGTGTGCGCTTAGCTAAGCGTCACGTAAACCCGCACAAACCCGCTTACAACTGCTTAAAATTGCCTTAGTCACTATGTATGATGGGGCCCTTGTACTGTTCAGCAGCAAAATAAAATACCCTTGTCAGTCTCGAACCCCACACCTTGGACTCACCAGTCTGCATGAAGTACCACTAAGCCAAAGCAGATATACAATAGCTTGGTGCTGTAAGAAATATATCATGCATTACAATGAGTGAATGTAAAGGGAAAATAGGAAAGCCATAGAAACACATTGCAATAACTACAGTTGTATGCCAGTTAATTCTCTAATTCTAAAAGAAAGTACATACTCCCATGTATCCAGTGTTAGCATTAGGAGGTGTGAGTAAACTTACACACTGAGAAGAGTGCACTGGAAGAAGCAACAGTCAGGTTACAGTACAACATGCATATCACTGGCTACAACCCTAGCTTCAGATATGAGACATATACCAACCTTCTGACTGAGACAACAGTGTCCACAGCAAACAAGCATGGGCCCCACCTTGCACAACTGAAAGGGCTATGCCTACCTAACCTAGCATTTTATAGCAGTGTCCTGCAATCACAGTGAGTACTGCAATTACCACACAGCAGGCTGCATGCAATTACTAAATGGTAGGCACCAACTGGTGCAGAGGCCATCACATGCACATGTGCAGATACCTAGAAAAGCAGCCTGTATTTGCTGTCCACACATGCAATAATATCATTGCACCAACTGAGAGAGAGAGAGCAAGAGAGAGAGACAGACAGACAAAGACAGACAGACAGAGACAAACAGGCTGTAAGAGACAGACA
Organism: Protopterus annectens; assembly: GCF_019279795.1. Classification (NCBI taxonomy): domain Eukaryota; kingdom Metazoa; phylum Chordata; order Ceratodontiformes; family Protopteridae; genus Protopterus; species Protopterus annectens. The sequence continues at coordinate 688,847,505 of NC_056745.1, read as the reverse complement.
CTGAAAAGAAAGACCAACAGACAGAGGAAACCAAAACCAAAAAAAAAAGCAACAGTTACAACAGACGGAGGTGAAGAATACAAAGGTAAGGTATGTAACAGATATGTATTTGCAGGCATCCGAATGATGCGTCTGAAGGGTACTCTACTTACTGTGAATCATCCATATGTGGCAGCAGTCCGTATCTATATGTATATGCACATGTGCATAGGGCAAGGGACATACTGCAACTGTTAGTGAAGGCTGGACATATATATTTTGTTGAAGGTTGCTATGTACACAAATGTATGTAGGTTGTAGTGTGTGGCATTGCAGACAGCAAGCAGTGCCGGTATATGTCATGTTCATAGGTTCATAGGTTAGACTCAAACCCTGCACCTTGTGTTTGTAAGGCAAACACCTTAACCATTAGGCCACCCTCCCGTGTTGGTTAAACGCTGTGGGACTCAGCTACAGGCAGTTAGGCCTGCTACAGCTATACAGCCTGAGGACAGCAAAATTCATTCTGCACAACACTGTGCAATATTATTACATAACCGTATGTCTCACAAATGTTGCATAATTGACATCCCCACCATGAAAGGTGGGCAGTATATGTGCCTATATGTGCATCTATATGTACAGCAATGGATGTATACATGTATATGTGTATATATATATATATATATATATATATATATATATATATATATATATATATATATATATATATATATATATATATATATATATATATATATATATATATATATATATACATATATAGATATATAGATATATATATATATGGATATATATGGATATGTATAGATATGTATTGATATGTATAGCTATGTATGGATATGTATAGATATGTATTGCTATGTATTGATATGTATAGCTATGTATAGATATGTATAGATATGTATTGATATGTATAGCTATGTATAGTTATGTATAGATATGTGTATATATATATATATATATATATATATATATATATATATATATATATATATATGTGTGTGGGTGGAGAGAGAGAGGGAGACACGGGGTCATACATACTGCAACAGGTGCCTGTTGACCAAGGCATGGACTGAACACCAGTGCTGCTACTGCAGTGCCATACCCCATTCCAAAACACTTTACTCAGTAACTACCACATAGGTGGTAGCTTGCCTAACACTGAAGGTGTCACAAGGGAACATGGGACATAGGTGGACAGTAGCCTCCCCTTTGATAATAACAGTGCCACACTAGTCTTGAAATCTGTCTACGTGGTACGTGTCATCACAAAAGATGTGTCATCTAGGGAAATATAGGCAGTGTCCCCCTCTACTCATCACAATGCCCCATGTGGTATATAGCTCACATGACAACTACAGCAAATGGAAAGGCCACAGACATACCTCACAAAGAGTAATACTGCCCTCAAACACATGCCCTATGCAGACTGACTCACAAAACCACAGCTAGAGTGCGTTGCATACCGCCCACCCAGAGGTTACCTCTGCCGGACATACAGAGGTATGTCACACCCATAGCAGTCGGCCAACCACCATGTCAACACCTCACAATCCCTCCAGGCTACATGACCTAGGGCCCTAATCCTCACCACCTCACTAAACAGCACATGCTGGAGGTACAGGTTCCTATCCACAAATATGCCATACTCTGGACTAAACCACCCAGCATTAACAAACAAGGCTCCTCATTAGCAGATGTCATACATACCCCTGATGATTGTTTGGGAGATAGGTAATATGCCCTGGGAGTCACCGCTGTGTATCCGGTTGACAGAAGCATGTGAAATGACATTACATGTGTGTCAAAGGCCAGGGTAGCATATGGCTAGGCTGCTCTAGGCCCTAGGGCCAATAGCACATTACCTACCTATGACACATTGCACACACACATGTACTCAGTGCAATACCTGCTATGTGAGGTGGAATGAGTGTGACAGTGAATGTGTGCAAGGTCTGTAAAGGTGTGATAGCTTAGTGTGAGGTTGTTTCTGTCATGGTAGTTTGTGTCCTAGGTGTGAGGCCAGAGAAAGATGTGTCAGTTATTGGGATGCAGACATAGTAGGATGGCATATGTTGTGACGTAGTTCCTTGTGTATGATTGTGGTGTCCCATTGTAGGCTGAAGCAATACATGTATGCTCAGTAAGTGGTACTGCTGGTGAATCCATCTCACATATGAACTGTTGTACTACCTGAAGCTGTAGGCCTAAACAGCACAGTATGGGGTATGTTCACATTCCCTGGTAACACTGTCTTGTGTGTTTCTTGTAGTCTGCACAGATTACATACCTCAGGCATAGGTATCTGTAAGTAGGAGCACACAGTACTGTAAGGTACACAGGTAATGCTCATCTGTGTCGGCATACATTTGTGTGTTGTATGTATGTCTGATGTGTGTGTAATGATGCATGTACCATGCCCGCAATCACATGTGTGTTACAGGGTATGTGTCTGTACCTAGCAACATGTATACTCTGTTACAGCAGTATGCCAGCTATATTAACAACCGTGCACATATGTTAGGTAGGGGTATGGCATCAACGACTAGGGTGTTTTATTGGTAATACTGTAAATATACTTTACATTCATTGCATTGGATGACATATTTCTTCATGGATTAGCTTGATATATACCCCCGTGGCGAGGTTGGGCATTGTATCCCAAACAGTGTGCCGAGTACTGGTGTATACTGGTTTGTTATATGGAGTGTGGCAGGCACTGTCAGCCAGTTGTGGGCTGAGCACTGATATGTGGTATTGAATGTGTGTAACCTCTGACAGACAAACAGATGCTATATATGGCAGTTAAGTGATATCTGTACTTAATAATGTTAAGTGTGCCACATGACTTGCTCACACATATTTTGTTTAATTGTCTTCCAGGGCTATGGCTCATCAATGCAATCCATCCTATACAGCTGCAGAGGAACAGGAAGTACATAACAGCCTGGTGCAGCACTATACACTGCTGTTTTCCAGAGCCAGCCAGCACCAGCATGAGCATACTGCACTGTGGCAAGATCTTGTTCTTCGGGTAAATGACATAGGCATGCATAACCGGACATATGAGCAGGTACACCATCACTGTAGTGATTTAATTAGACATGTCCGACAGCGTGCATCTGATATCCATAGACAACAGCTTGGCACAGGTGGTGGGGCGGTCATACATCCCCCCCCTCACCAGAGTGGAGGAGCTGCTCCTAAGTGTGGTGGCTACTGGCCTACAGCAGCAACAGCATCACACATGTGTCATCATGGAGGCCAGAGCCACCCAGCATGATGACATGGAGCATGCAGGTAATATACCCTAGCTGTAGACTACTGTTACCTGTATTGTTAGAATATGCATATGTGAGATGTATACTGTGTGTTCATCAGTTGTGCTGCCTATTGTGTGCAATACTGATATTTGGAATAGTATCTGTACACCTGTGACTCTTGACTGTTGTTCTACTGTAGTTTAGCACACTAACAGTAGCAATGCCACAGTTGTGGCCACTGACAAACTGTGTCATATTCTTGTAGGTCCCTCTAGTGTGACAGCAGGACAGACGATATATGCTGGTGAGTGTGTTAACACTTTAATATTGGTAATGACATGTGCATGTCATAGGTGAGGTGTAGGCCATGTACACGTAACACACCTACGCATAATGCATGCTGTGCATGTTTGCTGTGAGACATTAAACATCTCAGTAAAGTCAGTAGCTGCCTCAATCACATGCAATGCACAGAGCAGCAGACACATTTGTGGCAACACTGTACTGCACATTGGATATGCATAGTTGCTACAGCTGTACACAACAGAACACGTTTATCATGCGCAGGACATGAAAACATGCTACATTTGGCATTACCACACACCCGCTGTAAGGTCACACTTCAGTATCCCACATGTCATGCACACACATGATGTACCTCAGGGGTAGAAGCCTATCATGGGGATGTGCAACACTCTTCAACACATAACACAGTCATGTTAGGCAATGCTCCCTATCGGGCATCTTACACACCCATGTACAAAGTGGCTGTGTAATTGTGAACGTAGCCATGGCACTGCAGTTCAGGTACAGCATGCTAGGCATTGGTCTTGCACACATTAGTAGCTGTGAGTGACCAAAAGATGCATGATGATGATGATGGCACAGGGTAATACACCCCATCCAGTTACAGTGACCACAGTACTACTCATAGTAGTCATTGCTGTGCACCTCAGTGTTGTGTGTGTGCAAACATATGCACCTATACACAATATGCATAGCATGTTGTGTGTGTGCTTACATATGCCAGTATACACAATATGCACAGCAGTCGCCATCTGAGCAAAGTATCACATATATGTCCTGGAATGCTAGTGGGTGTATAGGTCACATGACACACATTGGGTATGTGTGGTGTTTAATGTTGCAGTCGTGTAGCATGCCATGCCATGGCTTGCACCGACATATCTGCAATATGTCCCACACTCACCATAACCACTGTACACTGGCCATGTCGAGCACTGGGATTCCTTCATGTCAACATGCACCACTCATCCCGTGTGTGTACATAGCATGCATGTGCTACACCTGTGCCCACTATTATCTGCTATGGACACAGACACTGTACTCAGACATGGAAATCTATGTGTCACACATATAACACATACAACCATGGCATGTATACCTTTGAGTGATGGTGCACAGGGCATTGCAGAGCTGATAATACTTGCACAGCAATGTTGTGTCCAGGTACACATTGTGTTCCAGGGTGTAGACAATCACTGAACAACTACACAGTTGCATCAAAGCCATGTACACTGCCATGAAATAGGGGTGCATACACTTGCACTGCATGGTCTTGTGCAACACATATTCTGCATGCTGACACATGTGTGGTGACTGTTTGCCTTGTGATACTGGCACCCACCTTCACCCACTATAGAGTATGTGTTGGATTGCTGGTGTGTGTGTGTATATGCTGTAGTGAGGAGTGTATATGTGTGCATGTGTGCATGTGTGCATGTGTTCATGTGTTCATGTATGCATGTGTGCATGTGTGCATGGGTGCATGTGTGCATGCATCATGTGCAGACTGTAAAGTGTGTTTCCTGTCTTCCTCTCACAGGTGCTGAGTTAGGGGTGGCCGAAAGCAGCAGGGAACCTGAAGCTACTGCTACGAATAGTGGTGATGATGAGACATGTATTCTGGCACAGGAAGGTTTGACAGGGTCTGTTGTTGGTCCGCCAATCGACAGTACACAGCATTCAACCCCATCTATGCGCACACTCATACTGCCAATACATCCTTCATCACCAATGGCCATAGGCGAGGGACAGCATACAGTTGGCATTGACCAGGAGAGTGTGGTACCCATGGCACTTGCATCCCCTCACAGCAGCCATAGCCAGATTCCTGGAATGGTACCACATAGGCGGAGGTCCAGGGGTTCTCGGGGGAGCACCGCTGGTCATATTGCCCCTGGCAGACGTGCCCTCACAGGTCTTACAATGTCCAGTATGTTCCGGGCTGTAATGCAGGCTCAGGCACGTATGGAATGGTACACCAGACAGAGACTTAGGGCGCAGAGGTCCCATTACACCACTATCAATGACAGCATCCGTGACCTTGCCGGTGCCATCTGGAATTACACCGAGGTCATTGATAGACATTGGGGGGAGACAGTAGATGCCCTCCACAATATGTCTTCCATGAGCCAAGACCGTGTGGGACGGTTGCAACGTCAACGTGGACACATGCCAGCAATAGCAACAGCTGGCAGTGGTCACAGATGGCCCACAGTTCACAGCCGCTCCTGTAGTGGCAGTTCCAGCCCCAGCCATGCTGGGGCTGGCCTGTCCATTGACCATCCCAGTAGACCACATGCACGTGGCTCTGGCCAGTCCCAGCACGGACGTGGGTCCAGTCATCATACCTCTGCCTCTGATGACAGTACCCAGTCGGGGTTGGTACCCGATACTGTCCGTAGCACCCCTGCCAGGCACAGGTACTGTGTCCGTGGCCGGAGACAGTGATCTGTACAGCCTAGCAGGTACAGTCTGTGGCTGTCCCACAAACTACCATATATGGCAGCCACATGGTGGAGCTGTGTGCATGCAGACACACACACATTAACTAAACAACTAGGGCTCACACATACACACACACATTACATCAACGTTGGCCTATGCTGTACTGTTGTCCCTCACACACACACACACAGACATGTTGATTGGATGGGTCAATGTCAGGCTCTGGCAAACAACAACACATCCTGGGCATATGATGATACCTGTGTCACCTCCTGTCATCTGTAACATTGATGCAGGAACAGGCTAACATGGTGCTGATGCACAGGGTGACATTATTGCAGTGTAGCAATATTAGCAAGTTGTCAACAGGAAAGTGTAATGACATCCTTGTAGGTATGTCTGAGCAGGCATTATGCATCAAAGCTCTGATTGTCAATGTAGCATTGGTTACACCACTGTTAGGTCTGAGTATGTATTGTCCACCCATGTGCCACTTGGCTGAAGTGTAATATGTTGCCAGCATGTGTTAGTGAGTGGACAGTACATGTGTGATGTGTGCAGTACAGATTAGCAAGTGTACATCTGTGAACATGGTGGGTGTGCACTGTCTGCATGTACATGCATGGTGGACACATGGGACATGTGGCATACCCTGTTGTACACATTGTTAACATCTCATAGTAACTTTCAATGGCCAGTATGCATTCTACTACAGTTATGTACTAACATGGGTCCACATGTGTGTATGTCATGGGTTGACACTATGCTGTGGGTGACACTGTTAATATCTGTCAATGATTTGTGGTCTGGTAGTATACACAACCTCAACAGCATGACTATAAGCAATCATTGGATGATGTCCTGACAAATGACACACAGTTGTAGGGAACTCAGTAACAGTTGGATCCTTCCAGTACTATACTCTAACACTAACCAGTGGTATTGACCGCCACCCATTCCTGGAACCACACCTGTTTGGCATATAGCCCCCTTAGATACAAGCAAACACACTAGGGATGTGTCCATCCACATCTAGAAATGCAGGTGCTGGCCTACAATGCATTCCTTGGATGGGACGCATATCCTACATAAGGGTATCATACAGACAGAAACCTGTTGTCTGATACATGCTGTATAGCATTAAGCCGGCTACGGCATAGTTATTCACATTTACTATACATACTATCCATCAGTACCACATCGATGGTAGACCTCAACATGTATGTTGGGTACCAATGTGCACATACAGCCTCGTGTTATGTCATGTGTCCCTTGGTATCCACATATCCATAGGTATTGTGGAGTCCCTCTGTGTATTACATAAGACATAGAGGCCTGAATGCATATCCACAAGGCAGTTGTACACCTATACAGACTGTCCATTATTGCCAGTCATTGTTGTGTATGAACATGTCTGACATATACCCTCACTCACACTACTCTTTAGTAATTGTCATGGGTGTGTGTGGCACAGATGACCTTGGCCACAGATCACAACAGTGGATGGCCTTGTCACATACATACATATGTGACCTACGATCTGTGAAGCAGCAGCACAACCTGTCAATGGAAACAGATGTATTCATGTAGTATGCAGGCTTCACACCTATGTACTGATTGAGGGGACATGTACACATATATATTTGCCATGCAGATACCTGATGTGTGCAATGCACTTACTGTTTTAATCATAATGTGTCCTACCATAAAACCAAAACCCACACCGCACTGATCAACAGTGACACACACACACTGTCAGTGTTTGCAGGATTCAAACCCCTACCTAATTATGTTATGATACTAGAGAGAGGCATTAACACGGCACACTATTTGCTTTACTGGCTGGTTTCCCTTCTCCGTCTGTATTTGTAGGATGGTGACATCATCAGACTTTCCAAAGAGGAATGTACCTCTTTTAGTGAGTTTTCCCATTCTCCAAAAAGGGAACTCCTCTCAAAGGAAACTGCACACATACACACACACACACAAACACAGTCAGTGTTTGCAGGATTCAAACCCCTACCTAACTATGTTATAATACTAAAAAGAGACGCATTAATACGGCACACCATTTGCTTTACTGGCTGGTTTCCCTTCTCCTGCTGTATTTGTAGGATGGTGACATCATCAGAATTTCCTGCTGTATTTGTAGGATGGTGACATCATCAGACTTTCCAAAGAGGAATGTACCTCTTTTAGTGAGTTTTCCCAGTCTCCAAAAAGGGCACTCTTCTCAAAGGAAACTGCACACATACACCCCCCATACACACACACAGTCAGCGTTTGCAGGATTCAAACCCCTACCTAATTTTGTTATGATACTAGAGAGAGATGCATTAACACAGCACGCTATTTGCTTAACTGGCTGGTTTTCCCTCTCCTGCTGTATTTATATGATGGTGACATCATCAGACTGGACATGGTGATGTGTGTACACTTTGTTTTATGCCATTCCAGAAATGGTCCATGTGGGTCAGCAGGTGTCAACAGCTTGAACAGGACCTCATAATCCTTACCTTGTGTGATCTATCTGTGGACACATTGACATTCCTTCATATGTCAACACATATTTATGCACAGCTTGTTGGTTTTGTGGATACTACATGTGTCTGGGATGTTGATAAAGGGCTATTCAAAGTCTATGTGAGACATGTGTAGCTGTGTTCAGTGATGTATGTCCTGGGTGGCTGCCTTGCAAACAGTCTAGCATGTTTGGGAACCATGATCTTCACATGAACATACCACAGTTGGTAGAGTTGTGTGTATGTCAGCTTCCAATAGCTCTTTTATGACTCCAAACATGATGGACTCCATGACCTTGACTTGTGGGGAGTGCCATATGTTGCTGTAACACATTCAACAGTTCCACATCCTGTGTAGGGGGTGAGGCTCAGCTGATTATTCAGGTGCAGGATCTGTTTGTTCTATAGTTTATGCATGACACATATTGGGTATCAATGTATTCCAGTTGCTGACATGCTTTTGGCATTGGGCGGTAGCTGCTCATCCATTCTACATGTGATATCTCCTGGTATGATGATATGGACTATCATCAGTGGGAGGTGGGTATGTATATATGGGCCTGTCTGTCAGGATGTCGGCATTGTCAGTCAGGTACAGTTGGCCCTGACTCAGGACATATATGGGTGTACATTGCTATTTATGACATAGCTGAAGGAGGTGTCATGATTCAGTCTGGACTCCTTCTCAGCTACTCTTTACAAAACACCAACGAACCTGAGCACTAATCCCTGTTATACTCTTTTACACACTTAACACCCTACTGATCCTTTGTGATCAGGCTACAGAGTATGTCATCATAATATCTTGGAACGTCCAGGGGTCAGTTTCGTGTGTACTCTCCAGTCCAACTGGTGAATATTGTGATGTTGACACAATTTTACATCTGCCTCATGTACACAGACAACCCTCTCCTCCTCCCAACAAACTCAGATATATGTGTGAGATGCACCTATATAGACATACAGTGTACTGAACTCTCTCGACCCATGACTGGCACAGTCTATCAGGTGGTGAAGGTAACCACACACACCACATATCAGTCTCACATATCCTCTAGCGACAGCACTCAAACCACATTATCACACATAGACATACTTGGATGCTATAAATGAACTCTGCCTAAGCAGCAGAGAACTCCAAAGCAGACACACACACAACTGCTACCCCACTACAATACCCACATATCACATAGTTCACAATGTCAGTGTGCCACACAGTCACTGCCCTTCGGCCTAAACAACACACCTAATACACTTATATTAGGTGACACTTATTGTCAGACACACTGACGTACCACTCACCAGCCAAAACAAGGGAATAGTCACTTTGGGATGTCTGTCAGGTGCCAGGATCTACCACATAACACATGCAGTCAGGTCACGCCAAAGCAAGTACAGGACTGGCACCATCATTGTCCATGCTGGTGGGTAAAACCTCAGATGTTACTCCCCGGACCACATGACATGATACATGGAGGAACACTCTGATCATGTAGCCCAGGCCAGTATGACCCTGACCTTGTCTAGCATCTTACACCCACCAATTATGATGTCACAGTATACAGACAAACATATCACATTTAATAGTTGGCTAACAAATTGGTGTCATTCATAGGGGATACAGTGTTTGTCAGCCTGTGGTGTTATGCTCGACATGCCACGTAGCTTCACTATGGACAGCTTGCACCTGTCACCCTTGGACTTTAAGGCTCTTGCTACTACCATAGTGCCTTTTTTAAGCAGGGCTCAAAAGACAGACCCACCTCCATAGACATTACAGGTTAAATGAAACTAAGGGTAATGCTGCTCAACACCAGATGTGTTACCCTCATATTGCGGCCACTCAGGACTCTCCTCAGTATGGAGGATAGCGATATCTGTGCACTAACAGACGCCTGGTTCAGGCTCACTTATGCACAACAGCACTACCAGGTTATGTTTCATACCATGCTTTCTGACCACATGACTTGGAACAGACAACACAACTAGGGGGAGTAGCCATATACATCACAGATACACACACCTCTGGGTTAGTAGCACTGCACAAAGCATCACAGACCATACATATACAACTACCATTGTGCAAAACTGCCTTTCAGTTTGTTGCCTGCTACAGACCATTGTCCCAAACTCAGGAACCACACACAGCTTTCATGGGAACTATAGAGAATATGAAGGTCTCCACAAACACCATTATATTGGGTGACTTCAAATACACAGATATTGACTGGGGATACTACTCAAGCCCCAACACCCTCGCCCAGCAGTCGCTACAATTTGTAGACTCATATGCTATGGCATGACCAGTCAGCACAGCCACAAGGGGGAATACATATTGGACCTGATCATCACCAACATGGAGACTCTATGTTCCACACCAGCGATATACCCCTCATTGGTAAGGTCAGAACATACATGTATCTCACTGGACATACATATACCCTCCACACACCCATCCTGGGTAATCTTGGTGAACTTCTCATGAGACAATGTCTCACTTCACCAAAGCAAGGTGGTATCCTTCAGAGACCCTGAGATGGTGGCAAATATGGATCAGACTGCCGCATCCTTTACATACACATTCTATGGACACCTAGTGGACTGCATGGATTGTGCAATCCCAAATGACAACAGGACTCACTCCTCCAATGGCAGGGGACCTGTCTGGTAGACCCCAGCCATTAATAAGCTGTACAATGTCAGGAGGAAGCTGCTACATGATAGAGCACAATCCCAGATGGGGAAGGCATCTGTGATCTGTACTAGCAGACAGCTACGATCACTCATGAACTTTTCTAAGGGCCGCTTCTACCGGACAATTGCACCAGACACATAGGACTATCACACGGCCTTCTTCAGTTATGTCAGGAACCTGGGTGGACACTCACTGATATGCTGTGAGTTACTGCATACTGACTAAACTTACCCTGAACCCACTGGCATTGCCAACATCCTGGCAAACAGGCTCAGTGCAGATGTCTCCCCACCATCCCCCCTAAGGAGCAACTATCCATCCCAACAGAGTGTAACCTCCCTGACATCACACAGTAACAGGTGAGTGCTGCCCTCCCCAAAGCGTACATCACAGCATCAATGGGACCAAATGGTGTCCCGGCCTGCATCTTACACGAGCTTCATGACAGACGTAACCTTTACATTACAGCACTGTTCAATATCAGAGTTACTACAGGATATGTGCCCAAGGAATGGCATACAGCGACAGTGGTCCCACTCCACAGAGTTGGTGCCACAACAGACCACAGACAATATTGCCCTATAAGCCTCACTAACCTGTTCTGCAAAGCTATGGAGCGTATTGTCATGGGACTCATACACATACACATCGGGAACCTACAGACACTGTGTCCTACACATTTCAGTGTTGTTGTGAGCAGATATTGCCTCTTGAACCTGTTTGTATTCTTTAAACGGTTAACAGGTTCATTGACATAGGGACGGTTGTCCACACAGCCTACCTGAACCTTGCAAAATCCTTCAACACAATAACCCACTGAGCCATTATGCATAGGCTCACCAGCATCAATATGGACACATATCTCACTCGATGGATTGCTACCTGGATCAGGGATAGCACCCACATGGTCAGAATTGCAGGTGCCATGTCTGACTATACACCAGTTACGCGTGGCATCCCACATGTCCTGGGACCTGTCTTGTTCAGTATATATTTGTCTAACGTACAAGCTACCACAGGGGGAATATGGCTGACGATGTTCGCACTTGACAGCAAACTGGGTGCCATAATCAACTCTCCAGCTACCACATGCATACTCAAACAGGGTCTCACAGAGATGGATGACTGGTGTCTGAGCCATGGCCTACAGATAAATGCCATTAGTTGCATAGTCATCCCCTTTGGGAATAACAACATGCCCACACATTACTACATAGGTAGTACTCCATTACATACGGTAGGTGTTGTTAGGAGTTTGGGGACATGACTTGTTTGTACTGTCGCCTTTGACAATGACGTTGCCAAAGTGGTTGAACAGACCTTCTATATAGGCCACCTTATCCCATATGGTTTCACATCTAGATCAAGTGAGGTCATTGTGCCCCTATACTCATCACAACCATGCTTAGTTACAATGCCACATTTGGGGTGTACCTTACCCGACACCTGCAGCAACTGTACTGGCCACAGATGTTCCTCACCAAGCAGATATAGGGACTCACACGGATGCCCTGCACAGTTCGGATGCAGTAACTCCAGCTCTACTCAGTTGCTTACCACCTACTCAGCTATGATGTGTGCCTGTTGTTTACAGATATACCCAACCCAGAATTACTGGACATGCTCCACCTCAGGATATCCGACTCCCTTGGAGCTACACACTCCAGGGACATATACCTCAGCACAGATGTTAATAGGACATGCTGGAGGGACAGATTCTTATCCCAGAGGCTCCACTCACTCCGGATTGTAATCCCAGTTTCACATAGGCAGAGCCACCCACTGACCACCTACAGGAGACATCTTGATGACTGTATGGGTGATCATATGTTTACTCCTGAGATATCTTCTGTGTCCCTGCTAGACAGAGGCACACTAGCCTAAATGTACATGGGCTATCTTGTGTGACCTACTATTCACACGCACAGTGTAATAATCTGACAGGGTTGTGAATGCCAAACACACTCTGGCTATGCTTGTACATGCCCTAGGGCAGATAGCCTAGTATCGACCTCTGAACCTATGCTAATGTTCGGGATGCACAAATTTTATTGCTGATACTGTTTGAAGGTCTTTATCATCTTTGCTTTACCATTTTCTATGAACAACTCAGGTATCTGCAGAACATATTTGATTATGACAGGGTTCCACTATATTATATATGTGTCTGTTGTCATATAACTGTGTACACAGGGTGGATTGCTGGACAGTGAGAGGTTCCTGGGTTAACACATGCAAGTGCCAGATATGTGTGGCCCACTGCTGTACTCAGACATGGCCTAAGTGTGTCAGCATGCCCAGTTCAGGCTTTCCGTGTTTTGTTGCCTGACATTTGTCTCATTTATTCAAGTGTGTGAGCATGCCCAGTGTGACCTTTCAGTATGTTGCTATCTGAGGTCCACTACATTTGTTGATGTGTGTGAACATGACCAATATTAACATTTATACTGTGTGTGTTGGAAGTCAGGTTCTGTTCTTACTGCAGGACTCACCTTTGTGTCATAACTTGACAGGGATTATGCTGTGCCTGCAGGGTTTCCATGAGATACTTTGCATAGACTTATCAACATTCCTTCATACAGACTGATCACTGCAATACTGTCATGGTTTAGTGGTTCAGTACTTTAACTATAGTGCACAGTATCCTGGGTTCGAAGCCCGTCACTGCTTTATATTTTCATACTGAGCAGACCAGACTGCTTAAGGGCCAGTTAAGCAAATATGAGCATGTTGGCTTTTGTTCAGCTATGCCCTACTTAGACCAGGCTTGTCTGACATTGCTCAATATTCACCAACATTGCTGAACGTTGCCCAGTATTACTCAGCATTAACCACAGTTGTGCTAGTTGGTGTGTGTGATTTTGTTTGCATATACTACATGGTGGTAAATGCTGTTTAGCACTGCTTTATATTGCTTAACACATGGCAATCATGCCTCAGGTGGTGCTGCAGGGCTGCCTATGTTGGATGCACATACTACACTCCTTGTACATGTTTGAAAGCAGGTAGTGTCAACTTAGGCATCCCTTTTACTATATGTGCAAGTCAGAGAGAGGTATCATTTCCAGAGTTCCTACTGAGCCAGTGTATGTGCTATGCATTGCCTCTTTGCCAAGGCCAAAGCATACTGGGCATGCCTCCTTCTGCCTACTGGGGCAGGCTCAAGTTGTTCCTCCTCCAAGTCACGCTCTGCCTGTGATGGCCTTGGCAATGGTGGGGGGCTGTTTGGCCCAGGCCTATGCTGGTCCTGCTACAGCTGTTTTTGCAAGATCATATTATGTAGCATAGCACATACCATGACAATTTGGGTACATGTAGTTGGTGAGTACTGCAAGGCTCCACCAGATGTGTCCAGGCACCAGAACCATGACTTGAGCAGCCCAAACACATGCTCGATTACATTACGTGTTTGTGCGTGTGCCTCATTATGGTGTTCCTGTTCAGGTGTGTGTGCGTTTCTGATGGGTGTAATCAGCCACGGCTCCAGTGCATAGCCAGCATCCCCCACTAGGTGACCATGTGGGATGTCCCCATTGGCAAATGTCTGGTACAGCTGTGTCAGATGCCAGATATGGGAATCATGGTAGCTTCCAGGGCAGCCAGCACACACATTCAGTATTATGCCCTGGGCATCACACATGACCTGGCAGTTGATGGAGGGGAAGGCCTTGCAGTTGAAGTAGACCCTACCCCGTTCACCGGCTGGTGCTTTGATGCATATGTGCGTGCAGTCTATTGCACCCACTACCTCAGGGTATTCCGCTATTTGCTGGAAGAGACGCATATTGCTGGCCAATACCTCATGGGAATTGGGGAAATATACATGATCACCGACATGTGTTGACATGGCATCCAGGAACTGGTGCAGTACCCTGGATGCTGATGCCTATGATATCACCATCATATCACCAGTTGGTCTCTGGAAGGTACCTGTTGCTAATATTCTTAGGCCAACACATACCTTGGTTTCCACTGGGATGGGTTCCCCTCTGTTGGTTCTGTGTATAAGGCATGGCCTGCACAGCTCAACAATTTGTTGCAGGAGGTCTCTGTCCACTCTATAGCGCTCCACTATCTCCAGCTCATGTAGCCCCTGGTAGGTTACCCTGGGCCTGTACACTCTTCTCTGTCTCCTCACTGTGGGTTGTCCAGCAGCATTTCCATTGTCACCACCCTCAGCATGTTGCATATGTCACCTTATAACAGCAATGGCAGCTCCTAACATTTCTTTGTCTCAGTAAAGCTTTTTCAGTTTTCACTTCTATTAACTTACTGCAGTGTCTGTTGTGAGAAACATAATGGACTGTTGTTTGCAGAGTTTTAAGTGCTAGGCTGGGCTGGGTTAGTGTACTGCCTGTGTAATTGCCTGATGCTGATTGTTTTCACCTGCTAGCTCTGCTAGAACTCCCTGGTAGCTTCCTACTATTTGTTGTGCTTCCTTTTTCCTTTCTGTTTCCTCGGGGGGGGGGCAGCGCCGTGCACATAAGCGCAAACACGCTCACAGCAGCTCACACGCATGCACACATGCTTACACGGACTACAACTTGCTTATTCAGGTTAAAACATGCGCACACCAGCGCAAACACGCTTACAACTCTTTAAACAGCCTTATACATGCTTACTCCAGCTTAAACGCACGCACTCATGCTTACACGCGTGCACTCTGTCTTACTCGGGCTTACAGGTGTGCACACGCATGCATACCTGCTCAGCAAGAAACTTTGATGTTATCCATGGCATACACCTTCATTTCTTGCCTTTATCTAGCCTACCTGTTGACACACCTATTTCTATGATGTGTAAATGACAGCTGACACATGCCACTCTGCTCCAATGAGCTTCACTTCTTTCATTCATACCCCACTCGTGATGTCACCTATCTTCTACTGTGATACTCCCCTTATCCTACTCCTACACTCCACTGATTGTGCTCATTTGCTATGTAAACTTGCGATTCACTATCCTAACCCTCATTTGCATAGGATTGCCTACTAATGCTTGGTTACATCTCTTAGACTGAGCTTTCCCCCTTAGCAACCTCTACTCGGTGGCCATGTTGTCTTCAGCCTGCTTCCCTTGCATTGTACATTAACAATTTAAATAAGATCCACGTTTGTGGGTTTTAATTTTTAGTTTTCTGTTTTTTTAGAGCTCAGCCCATTTGCCCAGCACTGTGCTATGCTTAAACATCGGAAATCGGAGAAAAAGAATTATTATTTTTTTTTCATATTGCATCGGGAAACATTGCCAATGGCCATATATTTGGCCATTGGCATGCTTCCTGCACTGGATGCAACCTTTATTTGGAGCTGTCATGGCTCCGTTTTGCTATTTTCAGAATGGTACTCAGTTGTCAACTGAGTACATTTCTGCAAATAACACTGCTCTTACTCGGACAGGTTCGGGTTTCCTGTATCTCAAATCTACCTCATTTGCATGCCTTTTGCCTGCAATTGAGGAAATTTGCATATCCCATCCCTGTCCGTGTAAGAGCCATTTTAGGAGCTCTCTTGCACCCCCCTGCAGGCTGTTCCTGGATCACTCATCAGACATGATGGCTGCATGGAGTCTTACTCTACTCTTAGACTCCATGCAAGCCATCGTGAATCTGGCCCTTAGTTTCAAAAGCCATGGTGCATATCCTGAACACCTATTGCTAAAGTAAACTTGTTTGACTTGACTCCACCTCATATATTGCTTTATGCAAAAGCTAAAATGTCTCATAATTTCTTCATATTACCGACAATAGCTAACCAGAAAGCAGCCTTGAATCATATGCACCTCATTACTAAAACTCTGATTACCTGCCTACAATCATCACACTGCTTAAATTCTATATCATAATATGCAGTCATAGTCATTACGCCATCATATTAGTTCTTATAGAAACAGAAGACTTTTTCTTACTGTATCCTATAATTACATATCTGAGTTTCATCACAGTTTGGCTGCCCTGTGTTTCATTGAAAAGTGATCTCACAGAAATCACTCATTGCTCATTTTAGAGTGAAAACAATGATTCTTCAAGACCATTGAATGTTGCTTTGGGGTGTTTTTCCTTTCTCCAGTATTATGCTCTTACATGGTAAAAGTACTGGGGCCTGCTTCCCTTTGTAGAAACCTAGAATCAGAATGACATATATATTCTAAGCTGAGTGCTTTGATGATCGCAATGTATTTCTATTGGATAGTCTTTTTCAAAAGCTTAGCATTCATAAACAAAACTGGTCACAATCTAAACAAAAATACGCTATTAATGTACATCCTACCAAAATGCAAATCATTCTTTCAATTCCCTAGACAGTTATAAGGAAAATAAAAAGGTCACACTATATCTTCTCAAATCTAAACTGATTAGATCTAAACAACATGAAATTGACAGTTTGAATACAACCTTTCCTCCTTGTGGAAGGCTTTAACCCTCACACCTTCCTCATTTTAATATTCTCACACTGAATTTGCATCAATTTATAAAAGAGTAATTAGCAAACTGCAACATAAAACTGTCTTACTTTTTCATGAAGAACCTTCCATTTCAGAATAAGGGGAAATCACTGCATTACAAGAAATATACTTTTTCAGAATAAGCAGTTAATTATAAAAACTGATCCCCTCTGGCAACAAGGTTTGAGGAAATGTGATCCAAGTGATTTTCCATTGTTCAACTGAAATATATCCAAAAAACAATACCTTTCCTTCCAGGCAACCAATTATCTTTCCATACTTGATTGTACATTGTTAGATATCAAATGCCTGTCTGAAAAATTTTTCTGAACATACCCACCACAGCAGATCCTAAATGTCTAAGGCATGTATGTACAAACTCAGTTGCTAACCAATATACAAGAAGTCACAGGTTCCAAAGAAGTTAGAATCTTTTCCTTGAACTGTAGCTTAATAAACCTTGGGGGGGAATTTAATAAAGCCTTCATAGCCTTATTTGCCATGTAGACATAGTGGCACGGTGCTTACATGGAAGTAAGCAGATGTACGATTTGGTAAAAGGAGCCACCGAGTGTGCACAAACGTGCGAACACAGAAGTGTCCGTGGCATGAAAATTACCTCATGAGCAGGTGAGATGTATGCAAATGCGTGATCCAGCAAGCAGATAGGCAATTGTGCAGACCCCATGTTGGTGGCCATAATGTACAAGGAAAAGTTCTGTGTACAGGAAGTAAAAATGACATCAGGGACTGTAAAAGTGGAGTTAGAGTGGCAGGAATAGTATAGAGGACACTGATATGTGCAAAAGTGACCACTGTGTGTCCACAACTGAATGGAAAATAATATAAAATATATTTTTTTAATATCCCGGGTATGTTTGCTCGGCACGCCACAGTACACAAACATGCCATTGTGGAAAAAAAATAAAAAAATATTGTAAAAACCAGAATTTGTGAGTATGTAACAGTAATGCATTAGAGGAGCCTGTGTGGAGTATGTATAATGTATGACCGCTGTGTTTGCTAACCAGGCAAGGCCTGAATCTGTGTAGTTACCAGGTACTGTGCATGGATCTGTATGCACATGAGCTGGCTTTACTAAACAGCACAAATGGGTATCTGTCTCCATAGATCCCATCCATGTAGGCACAGAACCATGTTGGTGTCCACAGAAGAGGTAGCTGACATCAAAGGGGGTGTGTCCACAAACTTTTAAGCTCATTGGAGCTCAGCAGTGCCTGTTTGCATGGCTCACAGCTGTGCTCAGCAGGGGGTGTGTCCGGTGACTGCTAAGCTTTGTTTACCTTAGGGATGCATGGTCAGCAGGTTTGAGCATATTTGAGCATGTTCACATGGTGTGCAGCCATGCTGAGATTGACCTGCCATCGACGTGTGTCTACTGACTGCTGAGCTTTATTTATCTTTGCAAAGTGGGTTTGCACGCACACAGCAGTGCTTAGTAAGGAAGGCTATCAAAAAAAAATTGTCTGAGAAAGCCGATGAGGTATTAATGATTGGTGATCCCTGTTTCATTTACACTAGGGCCATTAAAGCCATTAATGATGTACTTGGCAGGTGGAATGCATCATAGCTAGCCAATCAGAGTACACCTACAAGTATGCATACACCCTACAATCTAATTTTCCCCCATACTCTGCACCATTGGAGCACAGACTTTGAAATTTTAACCTACAGAAGGCTAGGGGCTGCATCAGGTCTGCTACATATGTATGTGTTAGATGCTGAGGTCAATGTAGCTGCTGCTGATGCTGACCATAGGCCTAGACAGAGAAGGAGAAGAGTGGTCAGGCCCAGGGTAACCTACCAGGAACTACATGAGCTGGAGATTGTAGAGTGCTACAGGGGGAACAGGGACATACTACAACAACTCAGTGAGCTCTGTCACCCTCAGCTCAGACCCAGAGCCAACAGAGGGGAACCCATTCCAGTGGAAACAAAGGTATGTTTAGCCCTTAGGATACTAGCTACAGGTACTTTCCAAAGACCAGCTGGGGACAAGATGGGGGTCTTACAGCCATCTGCTTCTAGGGTACTCCACCAGTTCTTGGATGCCATGCTACCACATGCCAGTGAGCACATTTATCTTTCCCACACCCCCGAGGAGAGGGCCAGCAATATGTAACTCTTTTACTGTGTAGCACACTACCCTAAGGTATTGGGTACCATAGATTGCACTCATGTACACATCAAGGCACCACCCGTTGAAGAGGGTAGAATCTCTGTCAACCGTAAGGGGTATCTCTCCAACTGCCAGGTCATATGCAATGCTCGGGGCATTATCATGAATATGTTTGCTGGCAGCCCTAGGAGTTATCATGAATCCCATATCTGGCATGCATCACAGCTGTACCAGATGTTTGTTAGGGGGACATCCTACATAGCCATTTACTTGGGGATGCTGGCTATGCACTGGAACCATGGATGATAACACCCATTAGAAATGCACACACACCCACTGAAGAATGCAATAATGAGGCACATGCACAAACCACAAACATCATAGAGCATGTGTTTGGGCTGTTGAAGTCACGGTTCATGTGCCTTGCTATATCTCATGGAGCCTTGCAGTACTCTCCAGCCACATTTGCATAGGTGTATGCAGTATGTACCATGCTACAAAATATGATCTTGTGGAAACTGCTGCAGCAGGAGCAACAAAGGAAAGGGATGCACAGTCCCCCACCAGTGCCTAGGTCACTAAAGCTGCACCCACATGGGGACTCAGAGGAGGAGGAACCCCCTGAGACTGTCCCTGTAGGCAGACATAGGCATGCCCAATATGCTCTGCCCTTGGCCAAGAGACAATGCATAGCACAAGCACTGACAACCTAGGGTCCTAGGGACTGACACCATACTCTGACTCGCATACATATCAGTAAAAATAATACCAGCCAGGCCACACAACCTATACCTCACCATGTGTTGGCTGTGAACTGCTTGCATCAGCCCCAAACCACAGGTCTGTCAACTGCTGCATTTGTAAGGTATGTTACTTTCCTGTTCACC
This sequence comes from Protopterus annectens, assembly GCF_019279795.1. Lineage (NCBI taxonomy): Eukaryota > Metazoa > Chordata > Ceratodontiformes > Protopteridae > Protopterus > Protopterus annectens. Next base: position 688,826,800 of record NC_056745.1, on the reverse strand, counting down.
ACTTATAAGGGGTACTATAATATGGTAGCATATGTATGGACCTGCCAAATGTATGCAAAGGAATATAGTGGGCTATTTATAGTGTATTACTGTGCTACTTGCAGAGATCTATAGTGGGATACTGGGCTACTTGTACAGATCTAACAGGCACTTGGGACAACAGGTACTCTGTTCATTAGTATGCTCCCCATAATAGCCACTAGGCCACATGGCTAAAAACTCCATGACAGTAGTCTAGGGAGATGCCCAACAGTGGGGTCACAGGACAGCCGCATGACTGTCTATGCCAGCACAGCATAGGCTGGTCCTCCCCCACCCCAAACACATCAGTGTTGCCATGCAACTGCTGTAACAGTAAGTCTGCAATGATATACCAGCAGACCAGAAAATTCTCCTATCTTGTTGATAGTGTGAGGGAGAAAACCTCACTCTCTGGCAGCTGGTGTGGCTCACTGGCCCAGGGTCAGTAGCATGTGTGATGGTGTTTATGGTTTGAATCTGGCAGCATTCCAACATCTTTTACATGTGAGGTACACATATGGTGGTAGTCCCACAGACTCTCAGAACCCCTCATTCTGTTACTGCAAGAAAGCTGGACAAAGCCAGAGTGAATGGGGGCACAAAGGGCCATACCTAAAGACAGACATTGTACATGCCCTGAGTAACCTAGCAGGTGGCTAGTTTAACAGCAGGCTGCAACAAGTCAGATTAGCTGCAGGATGTAAAAGGTGTCAGTTAAATGTGTCAGTAGGTACAACAAGTCAGCAACCGATGTCTACAGTATAGTACCGGGAAACCACAAATGTATGAGGAACACAGCAGAGATATGGGACAAAATGCTGGCCATTCTGCAAAAACATGTACAGGGAGAGGTATGCAGACTGTCACCCTTTGTGTGGTGTTTCACCATGTACCCCAGTCACATCATACATCTCAACCTCTGTCAGCACGAAATCTGTTGAAATAAAGTGAATAAAAGTGGGACCAAGGCCCACAACTTGGTTCAGGTTTTAAATAATTGCTCCTACAAGCTTAGAATGTGGATAGAATAACAGGTCCTGCATTTGCATGACTCTCCTGCTGTCCATGGAGTCTTAAACTCAAATATCTGTCCATATTAATTTACTTCAGTCATGCCTGATTTGCCAATAATTTGCTAGAAAACAACAATGTTATGTGAAACAGGCCAAAAATACATGGCAAGAGTCTGGACAGTCTGTGAAGTTCTCTACAGTTCTGAAGTTTGAGTCACATATTAAGGTCAGCAAACAGCCAGGGAATGCCTTGGGCAATATCAGGCAACTGCAGTAATGTGGTAACAGGTACAGCAGCCAATGGCCTGCAACACGCAATAATCCTGGACTGGAGTACAGATAGCTCTGGCCTGGAGTCACCTTGTAAGTACTGACAATCACAGTGAGCATGCTCCTACACTTAGCTAACTTTAGCCCAAATCTGTTGCCTCTACCACCCAAAGACCTGCTATGTTGAAATATGTCTGTACAGACATACAGTTACTTATACATATCTGTTTCTCCCTATCCCACTCACGCTTGACTACTGTTTCTATCAGTATGTTCATACACACACACACACACATATATATATATATATATATATATATATATATATATATATATATATATATATATATATATATATATATATATACACATGATAACAAGATGTATATATACCTATATAAAGCTCAATGATACATAGGTTCCCCAAATATGTCTGCAAAACACATTTACATTACTGACACATGCAACTACATTTAAGGAAACAACCCTGTTATACACCATTGATATAGATAAGGGCAGGAATTTATGAATGTTCCCACATACCTCTGAATGCTGGGATTATCTACACATACACATCACAACAGCTGACCGAGGGCATCAGACCAAGGCTGCAACAGTACATAATCTGCTCACCCACAGACCCCTAAGCCTGTGGGCTGTCACCCTGCAGGCAGACATAGGTAAGAAGGAGGTGCAAAGTACAATGGGTGCAATGCAGTCCTTGGACAAGCCATATTGTCCCTGGCCACATGTCTGCATATCAAACTGCAAACAACCACATATTGCCAGACTGGTAAGTGTACACACATAGTTGGGATATTACTAGGTATACCACCTGTAGGACACTATATACAATTACAGTACCAAGCAGTATCACTCTGCAGGCCACACATGCTGTCTAACACAAGGCCACTTTGTGTACTTCACAAGTGCTGTGCCTACATCAACATATACAAGAGACATTACCTGTGGTGTGTGCGATACGTACTGTGAGTTGTAGTGTGTAATACCTAGATAGGTAGGAGTTCTAACCTCACATCCTCCAACTGTGTGTGTGTGTGTGTGTGTGTGTGTGTGTGTGTGTGTGTGTGTCTGTGTGTCTCAGTATATCCCCCCACACCACTATGGGCATGTCCATATGGCCTGTCTTGGTGCAATGGTATACATTTTATGGTCCTTTGACTGACTGCTAGCCTCTAAATTCCCTTCTCTACTAGGCCTGAAGATGTCATACACTATAAGAGCATTAGCTGACTATCTAACACCTGATAAAGTCTGTGGTGCATGTGATAAGTACTGCAAGCTATAGTGTGTAATACTAGATAGGTAGGGGTTCTAATGTCACAGCATCCAATTTGTGTGCATCTACAAATATATCCCCATGCAACATGTCAGACAAGCCCCTATGGGCTATCTCTGTACAATGGTTATGCATTGTATGCCCACTGACTAGCTGCTGGCCTCAACATTGACCTCCATTACAAGGCCTGCTGATGTCATCCACCTTAAGAGAACTGGCTGACAGTGTATCATCAGATCAACAGTGCGGTACATGTGATAAGTACTGCAAGCTATAGTGTGTAATACTAGACAGGTAGGGGTTCTAATCTCACCTGAGTGTGGATAGCCACATGAACTCCTAGCAGATGGTGTTGCTGGCCTATGTCCATGTGTCTGACACTCAACCCCAACCACATGTTCCAGCACAGACAATGAGAGCTCCAAGACAGACACTGTCTGAGACCACCATCAGTCCACTATGTCACTGAAACATGCCACGGTGTCTCCAATGTGATGGAGGCAGACACAGATATCAGACTGTCCTGCATCCATAACCCTAAGCATCCATCTGGTGTTGCATTCAGCTTGTGCCTGTGTCTCCATGACAGTCTGAAACCTGTGGCAAGTGACCAGTGATGTGACACCTACAACAGGAAGTGGATGGGCAGCAGTCCTCCTTCAAGCACCCCTGTCAATCTGCCTGTGTGGGACATCACCAGCTTTCTGGCGATGACCAGTGTCTGCACTCACTGACACCATAGTTCTTACACTATTCTGAACTATTTCACCACCGTCTGACTGTCCAATATCTATGACCTCTGGTGACTGGGTATGTGTGGGCATACTAACTGTATGCAGGGACAATGGGGGCAGAAGAGGGATGCCAACCACCGGGACAGATTTAGTCACTGACAACCCCACCTGTGCCTCATCATGGCCACCATCATCATCAGAGTTCAATGAGACACTGACATTAGGTTATGATGGTGACAGACTCCAACCTCCCTTTTTACCTATGAGAAGTAAGACAAAAGCAGTAAATTACCACCTGCACTATTATGTATGTTAATCCACACAGACTCATACAGATGTGGATCCACAACTGTATTATATGTCCCACATCTTCTCATCTGTGATCCCATGCACAACACACACACTCACAACAACATACACAGACAACCCAGGCCCTGTGTCACGTGCATGTCACCTACATCCGGGTAATGTTGCCAGTTCAATACATCTGTGAGGTATGCAATATGACAATGTATGTGACAGAACTATACATAAAACCTAGTACACCTATCTTGACAATGATATGTTAGTCATAGTAGCACTGCCTCAGGTATGTACCTTCTCCCTATTGTGTTCAAAGGGGCATCTTAAAGTAATTGTTTCATGTATAGCAGGCTGCATAGTTGTTCATAACTATAAGTGCAAATATGTTAATGTTTGTACAAATACACACCTGTCATTCCCTAGGCTACACACTGTAGTTAACTGCTCCAAAATGGAACATACAATTATTTTACTATAGCTAAGCACTTCAGTTGTGCAAAAGGCAAAATGGCAGCCCTTAACATTCATAGGGTATATCTAATCTGGCAAAAGAACAGTATCACACTTATCAGGTACAGGACCATGAACTCTGGCCACTCTTGACATACCTGTGTAAAGGTGAGGGTCAGGTATTGTCAGAAACACCAAATGTTGCAGTGTTACAAGATAATATGTGTGTATATCCACAGGTACAGTAGCTAATGTGATTTTTGCTGTATTGGTGACATTCTGTATGTGCACACAACTGTGGGTAAAAGCCACCCCCCCCAATGCAGATAGACCTGACACCCATGTACTGGTCTGTAGAGATTCCCACAATGACTGCTAATGTATTATACTGGTGAACACTGTCAGCTTACCTGGACACTCCTCTGATGTGGATACTATGGCACCCACCTCCAGGATGTATGGTGTGATGGTTAGCTGGGAGCTGTGGGTTGATCCTAGGTTTGCCAGTAATTTCTCTGTGGCTGAGAGTTGTTGTTCTGTTGCAGGGTCTCCATCAGTGGCAGCATGATGCCTGGCAACAGCAGCTACCCTTTGATGTGTGGCATTGACCATGTCTGTGGCCCAGTGTCAAACCTGCTCATAGGTCCTGTCCTGTTGGCCAATATCATTAACAGCCCTCACAATGTTGGTCCACAATGCTTCCTGCTGTTCATGATTGTGATGACCCCTTGACAGCAGGATGTGATGGTTGAGTCTAAAGGCATCCAATATAGTGTCATTTTCTGTAGATGAAAATGGAGGATGTATCCGCTGGTACACCATTCTTGCAAGACAAAAGGGGAACACATTACAGGACCAGATATATGAATGTCCACTATGTACAGACCCTACACACCCATGATGGCCTGCATTATCCACTGCTCCCTCATACATTATACCCCATAGTTTGGTGACATACTACACATGTGGCTATCACCAAGACAGTAGCACTACTGGGTAATGTCCCTGTGTGCTGTGACAGATTCTGCTGTATGTCTCTACAGACATCGCTGCAGTGTACTGTTGTGTGTCCCCTACAGGCAAATCCCCACTAATATGTGACACAGCCACTGTCAGACAAATAGCAGTGTGCCATTTGAACAACTATATGGGGACAGTCCAGCCACACAAGTGTGCTGCAATGACAGACATCAATGCAAATCTTTTGTCATATATGTTCCCTGTAGGCATGATACCTCTCAACTATGCAGATGTTTGCAGAATGTCACCATGTTTGCCTCATAGCTGTGGTCCTTCTTGCACAAACCCGTGCATCTCTGACAAATGGCTGTCCACTGATTGATGGTTGCTGTCAGAAAACTAGCACAGAATCTGTCATCCATCAGAAATCTCAGAAAATACTTATGCTACAGTAATATCTGTTACTCTAATCACATTCTTACTTTGTTTGGCCAATATGCATACTCTGTCACTGAGTTTGGGCCTTTGCTCCCCCCCCCATTACATGTGGCTTTGTTCTGACTTCTTACTGTATGTTAGGCATAGCTCTTAGGCAGACAGGGACAAACATCCATGAAACAGAGACTTCACCAGAGTACATCAGGGACATTCAGAGACACATTTACAATGTTAGTTCTATTTATGTGTAACACTGACAGACTGAGAGGAGGTGAATTACAGTACATAACTTGATGTGATGGAGTGTACACTCTTAGTTATTATCACTATATATCTTAAGTGTAATCTACTATCTATACTACAACAGCCCACCATTGTAAGAGGGCTTGATAGGGACAGAGCAGAGATGTGATTCAAAGTAGGGACAATTGAGAGGCATGCCTGTAGGTGTTGGACAGCAGAGTATCACTGACATGTTATCATAGATCTAATACAAGCCTACTATTTTAATCCCTATTTCCCATACCTCCATCCTCCCATCCGCATCACTTTTTATGGAGAAATATAGTATATACCTGGTAGAGTGATGTATTCCTTTTATTGAAGAGTTCCTCTGCAAATGCTTTGCACATACACTGTATGTGTGAGTAAAACCACATACAGACCTTTTCCCCATAAGCAGTTGCTTGCCTTTTGTAGGTAATGCTTATTAACAGGTATTTGTCTGTGCACCAATATGTGGCTCAGAATTGCTAATTGCATCAAAAACAGCTGAACTGCACTATCAGGGGGTGGGAGTTTGGCATAATGGTTAAGGTGTTTACTTTATAGACACAAGGGCATGGTTTTATTCTCACATGGGTTAATTGGCTAGGCTTAAATTGGCCCACAAAGGCAATTATCCTAGTACTAATCTATGAACCTATGATTAGCTAATGACATAGCACCACAGTGCAGTATATAAGACCATCATGTAGGCCTTAGCCCCTTTCTTAGTTGTTGAGATGGACATTACTGAGGTGTGGAGACTATAGCATTTCAGAGGGTAAGTACAAATACTGTTCACTGTAGAGATATATGAAGTATGTCCACAGTTTTACCTCATATGTTTGGTCAGTGTCTCATGACAGTGTGGTCATCTGGCAGGTCACTGGAAAACATTGTGCTTTGAGGTCAGAAGGGGGGAGAGACATGTGAGTGTCACACTTCATAACCATCAGAATATGGATGGTAATGTAGTAGCTGTTATTCTATTAGTTTTCTATCTTTGTGAGGGCAAACTGTGAAACATGTACCCATCTTTTGGCCTTTGCCCCCCCTTTATTTCTGGTTGTGTCCAGATCCCTTGTTATAGGGGTTTGGGAGGTATGGCCGATCTGTAGCAGCTACCTAAACATACTGTCGTATATGATCCAGGCTGCAGCTGCTGCTGCAGCCTAGGACACAATGGGGGAGTATGAACACTTTGGAGGCCTGCAAGCTGTATGAGTAACTGTGGCTGCAGTGTCATCTCTGTCATTACAGCAGAGCTAGGGTAAGGGTACCCATTACTGTCCAGTCGAGGCATGTGCTTAAGGTACATCTGTTATGGAACAGTGCCAATAGCAGAGTAGCAGGCGAGATATATTCAGGCTATGCAAATATGTACAGTGTGTCCCTATCTGCAGGCCTGTGACTTGCAAAACTGGGTAACTGATAATTCAGTAGCAGTAACCTATGGTGATTAAAATTGCATGAATCAGTCATTACTTGTTGTGTTCACAACAATGTAATTGAAGTGCAACACACTGGATTTAAACCCAGGAATGTGTGTGGCAAAATGTTCTGCATGCAAGGCATTTATAAGACTGAGCTACTGAGTCAGTGCTGTAGCAGGTGTATTTGCCAGATATATGTGCTGACATACAGAGCTGTGACACACATTGTCTGCATCCATCAGTATGTGCATGGCTTTCAAAGGCAGTTGTTCTGCAGTAGGGTCCCGTTTGAACATATGTACTCTGCCATTGATGCCTTAACAGGTGTGTTTGAAGATGTTGCAGGTAAAATTAAGCATTTACCTGCTATCCCAGGCCTCACATACTACCATTATTATTTATTTAGCTGTCTACTGGTGTATTTCTGCATCAGAGTCCTAGGTACACTCCCATTTGTCACATTAGGTTTGATTTCAGTCTGTCAATGGCAATCAGTATGTATTGCTGAAAACACGTACTTTATTTAGGAAGTGTGTGGCATTGTGAGTTAGTGCAGTAGGCTGTAGTTAACAGGGCCCTAGGTTTGAAACATGGCAGGGGAGATTATTTTATACACATGCATAACACTGTGTGAAACAAATAGGACTATTATGGCACTTTAACACTCATTTAAGTGGGTTTGCGCAGTGCTGCATGACAAGCTGCATTGTGGCACTCCTCTTAGCTCTGTGCAAACCCACGCTAAAAATTTAAAAAGAAAAAGGGGGTGATAGGACAGTGGTGAAATGGGGAAAGCAGAGGGAAAAACATAATGAACAGCACGTAAGGATGTGCAGGATGGGTGTAGGGAAGGACAGTACTTTCTATTTCTTGTACAGCAACAGCTGTGCAGTTTGACATATTTTGTGTATAAATTAGGACTCTCAAAACAAAGAGAGAGGGGTGGGGACAACATAAATGTCTTGTCCAGCCAATTGGACGAAATTAGTTGTGTCTAGTGGACACGTGTTCAAAATGGAGAGCTATGTATGGGGTGATATTTGTTTGTGGGACAGGTGCACATTTGTTTTTTTTTTTTTGTTTTTTTATATAAGGACGTAGTGGAATGTTGGGGAAGGGATATAGGTACATGTGAGGAGGTAAGTTGGGTAGCAGAGGATGCAATTGCAGACAGACAAGACAGACAAGACAGCAGGCAGGGGCAGTGTGTGACACATGAGGAAGGTAAATACCTTGGATGGTGAGGGTGCTGTGGAATCCAAAGTGCATGTGCCTCCAGATGGCAGCATAGTGACTGAGTTCCCCACCCATGGGCAGTCCACACTGCTCCTTCACTGCCCCAAAGATGGCTGTGCTGGAGGCTGGGCACTAGGGCCAGCAGGCCCTACCAGCTTGTTGAGTCTGCCCTCAATCTGGTCCAGGTGATGTTCATCGCTCCTATGAATAATCCTGCAGACCATGGCCGGTAGTTGATTCTGGGTGACTACCACCCCTCTGCCACCTCTCCCAGGGGACCATCCCTGTCCTCTGATGTGGTCCACCTGAAGGTGGTGCAGGGTCAGAAGATGGGGCACTATTGGCTTGGGTCCCAGATGTGCTTGGACCTGAATGATTGACAGATCCCAAGAATCCTGAGTGATCTGAAGCCAAACTGGAAGAGAAAGAGGAATGTGGTTGGAAAGACACAGATAGTTACACAGCACCTGGTTTGTCCAGAAAGGAAGGCTTTGGGGTTCACAGAAATTTAGTAGCCTTAGCAGGAGGAGCTTGTTTGCCACTCTTCATACTGGCTGGCTGAGCTAGGGTAGGCAGATCAGCAGGAGCTGGTCTACCCCAATGTGCTGTGGTTATGGGGGTGAACCAATACCTTTAAGTTAGTTATGAACAAAGCCATTGTTTGTAATAACAGCATGTCAGAACATTAGAAATAACTACTTTACCTTTCAATGCATATTACGTGAAACACAACAATGAATAACAGAACAGGCAGTATATTAACAGCATACCAGTAACACTTATAGCATATGGCCAACAGGATAGGTAATTCAATAAGATATATGTTAATATGCAACCATTGTAATACATAACAATAATAAAACTCATGCCCCAAAATAAAGTTTGTGGAACAATGTATGCTAATAGTAAACTATAACCAATGTATAACAATAATAAATATTTGAAGATAAGGGTGGGGAGACAGAGAAGTGCAGTCCATTAATATCATTATAGACTATATAGTTGAAAACAGTGCTGTTATCTACTCTACAGGTCTGTCCTTTATTTATGTATAAAAGTGGCCTATAGCTGCTGTAGCATTTACATACCTCTCAAGCTATCCTCATGGGACAATATGGGCTAAGCAGTAACAACTGCAGGTACACAATTATGCAGAACACTTGCACATCAGGTGCACCTATATAACTACCAAGGTGTACTGTGGATTGATGTACTGTGACTTTGCTATTTTCATATATATGAGGATCAATACATCTGTGACAGAGGGAGTATGCAATGGTAATTACAATCAGTGACAGCATAACACTTGAGAGACATGTATGTGTACAGTACAGGCAGTAAACAACTATCATGCCTTGCATAGCAAGCATGGGTATAGAACCCAATAAAAGCAGTGACTGCAGTGGACATCTACATCAAATGTATTAACTGACTGCAGCAACCTTTAACACACACTCCAGGCATGCAGCCATACCAGAGCTTACACGTTTTATTTATTTTTAATTTTATTTTATTATTATTACACTTATTTCCTGTTTTGATGCTGCATTTTCACATTCCTGGTAATGATTGTAACAGTCTGCAACATGTAAACACTCAATAATATACTCATAATATGGGCAACCTCACCCATTTATCTGTAGTTCCTGTGGAGAGAATATCTGTAAGCATTACATGACTGATACTGTAATACTTACATCTACATAGCACTGGATTCGAACCCTGGTCTGTGTGTGACAAAAATGTACTTCATACACAGCATTTAACTAACTGAGCTACTGAGTCACTGCTGATTACTGACTGATATTTGCCTAGAGCTCACCTGGCATCAGAATATGATATGCTAATAGTGGCACAGTTTCATACTTAACTGTAGTGACAGTTGACCACACATGCATGACATTCAAGCATGACAGAGATACTAGATATAGTATATATTACTACTTAGAATTCAGGTGTACACATTACATTGTTAGTATGTTGAAATATCTGTGAAGTCAACAACCAATATCCAATTATGGGTTATTATTTGCAGTCCGCATCTAGTATACTGTTATATTTGACTGTGGCACCGTACCTTACAGCCTGAATGCTTGCAGCTGACACAATGGTGAAAACAAGGCAATCCTGCTGTACACAATTTGCCTTGGTGTTATTGCTATTGGTCCATGTGTTGTTGCAGACCAGATGTCATAAGTGATTTCTTACGAAACAACTCTAAACCTACACTTATAGCACAATGGACTTTATTAGACATACCTTTATGCAGATACTGATATTATTTCATCTTTTTATTGCAGAACAGTTGTAATACTTGATTTCTTGCCAAACAGCTCTATTGCACAACAGAGTTTATTAGACATACCTTCATGCACGTACTGATACTATTTTGTGTTTTATTGCAGAACAGTTTTAATAATTGATTTCATGCAAAACAGCTCTACTTCCTCAGCCACTGCACAACAGACATTATTAGAGAAGCTTTCAATCAGTTGCTGCTATAATGTCATGTTTTTATTGCACACCAGTTCTCATTATACAGGTGTTTCTACACTACAAACTTGTATTGCATATACTTTATTACTGTTGATGCTTTAGCCTTCCCTGCTTATGGCACTACAGTTTGCAGTATGCACTTCTTGCAGTACAGGTGTAAATCTACATTCATTGCAATACAATCTTTATACTTAATCATAGTTACGTCTTTACTCTTTCTTGCTTATTTGACTATAGATAGCAAAATAGATCTGTACTCACCACACTCATTGCGCAACCTGGTCAAGTACCCAGCATGTGCCTTGATGTTGCAAACCCTCTCCTCTGCAGCTCTTGGGAGAGAAGGACACCATTATGCATACCAATTTAGCAGACATTCATTATTAGATATTGGTGAAACACAGGTGATGGTACTTACATACATTTGGGACATTCCCAGCCCAGAATTCTTGGATACAAGTGTCCAAGAGAGCCCCCTTCCATCTCTTCAGGTCATCATGGAGGTGACAACACTGCTCACCTGTGCGGGCAATACCAGTTACACTGTTGCGGTCCCTTGTTAGCCAGTCCTAGGCCTCTGCCTTGCAGTCTGTGCCCTGGTAACCTCTCTGCCTGGTAACCTCTCTGAATCAGCTGGCCCTCATGGTTTTTAACAAATAGTCAGAGCATGACCTTGGACTCATGAATGCCACAATGCTGCACCTGAAAGCGCAAACCTTCTCCAATGCCTGCCATTGTATCCTTCACACTCAGAACTCCAACAGATTATGTAGCATTCTGGCATATTGGGCCTAATATAGCCTATTTTCCCACCCTTACACACCACTAGGCAATATTTACAAATGTAGTATGCCTCTTATCACCACACAAACTAGCTCAGCTGAGCATTGCTAAAACCTGTATGCTTAGCAGTGCTTAGCAGTGCCAAACCAGCCAAGTAATGCCAAGCAGCGCATAAACAATTTCAGCCATTATTATGTTTATGCGGTGCTTAACAGGGCTTATCAGGTCTTAGCAGAGCTTAGCTCAGCACAGCAGGCCAGTATTTATTTATCTATTTTGAAGATAAATGTGAACTTGCCCTCCTCTGTATTCAAACCCTGCACCTACTGTACATCAGGTCATAACTCTACCCATTTAGCTATGTGGATCTCTAGAGATTTAACTAGGAACAAATGAAGTAGACATGGTAGCTCCACAGCCACTTTTATTCAACTCTTGAGCACTTTTATCCCGGTATAATGGACTTCTTCAGAATAACAGTACAAGCCACAAACACATTTAAATACTTACAATGCAAGCTCATAAAACCTAAGTAACCGATCATAAAATTCAATTAATTAAAGCTTCCTACCAATTTAAAATTAACCCTTACAACACTGGTGCACAGTCCTATACTGTTTTGAATAATTTAAATGCACAAAATTACAGAATAAAACAGATGTAGAAAAATATAAAAAATTACAACATATAACAAGCTTTCAATCTCAAAAAACTACTTAGAGAAATGTGATCATTGAGACCCGGTAGGGCCATGGCAGTAGTTCGTAAAATTAATTGTAATTCAAGATACTCTAAGTAATCTGATTCAGCACCTCTCCTAAAACCTAAGTCACACTGGTCAATGATACAAAAATTAAATACATGGTCCTTATTCTCTAAAATGTGTTCACACAATGCATTTTTGGTATCCATTTTTTGATGTCATACAGCTGTTGGTAAATCCTGTCTTTCAATGTTCTTACTGTTTTTTCTATATAAAAACAATTACATAACTGGCATTTAGCAGCATATATCACCCCTTTAGAGTAACAATAAAATCTGCTAGGGATCTTAATAACAATGTGTTCCCCAATACATACTTTATTACAGACCATAATGTTCTTACATTGGGCACAAGTCCCATATTTCAACATTTTTCCATTCTTGTAATTTTTCTCCACCTTTTGAAGCAGTTCTTTAAAGCTGCTTTCTTTCTTATAAAAATGTTTGGCTTCTCTCCAACAACCTGTAAAAATTCTGGATCAACTCTAAAAAGATCCTAATTTCTCCTAATTATACTACAAATAGAGTAGAAATCCTGATTAAATGGGACAATGCATGATTTGTTCGACCTAATATTAAAATTCTTTCTAAAATAAAAATGATATTAAAATATTAAAATCTAAAATAATATTCTATTCTTTTCTAAAATTGTTTACTTCAGTACTAACCCTGAATGTGCCTATGATAGCTACATAAATACCACCATCTCTTTTCCTTCCCACTTCACTAAAAAATTTTCAACAGATAAATCCGGGTAGCCTTTCTTTCTAACATTTCTTTCAAAATCTCACATTGATCAAGAAACAAGTGGTTTTCTGACACCATCCTTGCTAAGCGAACACATTTGCCCTTAACCAATGCTTTCTTTTGGTGTGGAGGGTGAGCACTATTATAGTGTAATAGGGTATTTGAGTATATTGGCTTCCGATATAACATAGACACAAATTTCTTATTAATTCTGTCTTTATAAATAATCATAACAAGATAATTGACCTTTTGATGGTCAGAATCTATAGTTGTTGTTGTTTGTCTTTCGGCTTTTCCCAGTTAGGGGTCACCACAGCGGAACTCCGGTCTACTAATGATTGCCAGTTAGTTTTTATGGTGTTGAGTTGCCATCCTGATGCCCAACCTTCAAAGAAGGCACGCCCATTCAATGCATGTCTTTTGAATGCCCACTCGACCGCAGAGAGGACATGCAGACTCCACACAGAAGGCACTCCCAAACCAAGCCGAGAATCGAATGGGAGAACCTCTTGCTGTGAGGAAACAACGCTACCGCTGCACCACCATGGATAGTAAACTTTACAAATCCTGTACTATTATTTAAGTATTCAAAGAATTCCACTAGCTGTAACTCACTACCCTTCCAAAAAGTACTATATCATTTAAAAGCCTATACTCTTAAACAGTAAGGTGTTCATTAATGACCATTTGATTCAAATTTAGTTTAACATTTCTATATGCAATATTTAATTTGTTCCTTGAAGCCTCATCATAGGTGTCAGTAAATAATATACTAAACATCCTGTCAATGTAGTCCACCCATCCATTACAACCAAACCCCCACCCTTATCAGGTTTCATAACCCTTATGTTTTTGTTGGATACTATCTCATTTAATAAACTTGCTTCTTCACTGGATAAATTCATTTGGACAGTGTTGTCTGGCTTGTTTTGTAGTACATCACATACTTGTCCCTCACATACTTTTTCATATAGACAGACTACCGGATGAGCAACTGGTATAAAAGTACTTTGCCTTACCAAATCATGAGCTTGTCTATCAGTTTTATCTTTAAATAAAAATCCTAAGTTCAATTTCCTTGTGAATGATTTAAGATGTATAACAGTTTGTACCACACTGCCACTCTTCCTTGGTACAAAGATAAGTCCCCTTTCTAGGCAATTTGCCCATTCACGAGTAACTTCCATACTACTATAAATGTAAATTGTGAAATTCCACTTTTCATTAATAACTAAAACTGGTCCTGCATCACTAATCACATTGTTAATGTCTTCACAAACAGATTCTGAATCTAAAATCTCCCTTTCCCCCTCCCTCTCCCCCACCCCTCCCCCTCTGATAAAAAAAAAAATTCTATATCTTTTTTATTCTGTAATTTTGTGTATTTAAATTATTCAAAATAGTATAGGACTGTGCCCCATTGTTGTAAGGGTTAATTTTACCTTGGTAGGAAGCTTTAATTAATTGTATTTTATGATTGGTTACTTAGGTTTTATGAGCTTGTATTGTAAGTATTTAAATGTGTTTGTGGGTTGTACTGTTATTCTGATGAAGTCCATTATATCGGGATGAAAGCGCTCAAGAATTGAATAAAAGGAATTGTGGAGTTACCAGGTCTACATCATTTGTTCCTCGGTCGGAGGTCGCACCAAACAGAAAAAGACAGTACACTCACCACTACACACTCTACAATCCCCTCACACACACATCATAAATGTACAAATACCACCACTTTCAACACTTACACACTCATACTGTTACCTACCTACCCTAACCCACACCTAAAACTGCCGAACACACTCACATACACTCAAATCCCTACCCAAAACCCATAAAAAAATATTCACTTACCTTAATCTCCAACCATATATACACCACACCATACATCAGGCACACAGCATATCCCACTTCACATAGTGCACCACCACAGCCGCAAATCCGACATTTCCTGATTCGTAGTTATAGAGTTTCGCTATTTCGGAAGTTCGGCTTTATAGTCTCCAGATACTGAAATTCGATGTTTCAATATTTCTAGATTATAAAGTGAAACTATATATATATATATATATATATATATATATATATATATATATATATATATATATATAAAGCATAAAAAATACATAGAGCATAAAAAATACAATAATACAAAGGCAAAACCATTCAACATCTTAGGCTCCTAGATTTCAACTTAGGTTTTATAGGGACCACTTCATTGAGTCCATGCCCACTATCACCTCTCAGTCTAATGATCCACTTAGACTCAAGTTGTTCAGTATTATTTCTGATGTCACCTCCTCTTAATGTCTCGTGCACCCTTCCTATAACCAAATACATAAAAATATGCTCAGTACCACTGGCAATGGCATGTTTTGCAAGGGCATTAGCTTTACTCCCATTACTAATATGATACAGATGTTCCTTTATTCTTTCTCTAAGCATTCTGTCCATCATGCCTACATAAAATTTTGAACACAATGAACAGTGTGCCAAGTAAACAACATGGGAGGTGCTACAAGTGGCAAAAACTTTGAACCTATATATTCTATCCTGGTAAGGGTGTGTGAAAGTAGAACTGCTGTCAATGTAAGTGCATACACTACAAGTGCCACTTGCTAAAGTGGCATTACTGTTATATTCATGTTTATTTCTCGAGTAACATAAGGTCCTTTTTAAAGATTTCATGTTCCTAAATACAAACCTGGGGGTGAGCTCTATCACTCTGGAAATATCTTTGTCTGTCATAAGGACTTTCCAGTGTTTTTTAATAACATTCATTTACATGGAAACATTACTAAAATAATGTAATGGTACCCTCAGTTTACACTGATTGTTCCTATTATACATTACTCTGTCTGATGCAAGTTTTGAAAAATAAGGTTTAGCTGTGGTCCCCCTCAAGCTTTTAACCTTCTCTACATTTTCATCTATTTTTCAGTCACTATAACCTTTCATCCTTAAACAATACCGTGTAGTTTCTACCTGCTCTTGAAACTCCTTTTCATGTACATCAAGGAATCAAAATGAATATAGCAGTAATACCACTTTAGCATGTGGCACTTGTATTGTATGCACTTACATTGACAGCAGTTCTACTTTCACACACCCTTACCAAGATAGAATATATAGGTTCAAAGTTGTTGCCACTTGTAGCACCTCCCATGTTGTTTACTTGGCACACTGTTCATTGTGTTCAAAATTTTATGTAGGCACGATGGACAGAATGCTTAGAGAAAGAATAAAGGAACATCTGTATCATATTAGTAATGGGAGTAAAACTAATGCCCTTGCAAAACATGTCATTGCCAGTGGTACTGAGCATATTTTTAAGTGTTTGGTTATAGGAAGGGTGCACGAGACATTAAGAGGAGGTGACATCAGAAATAATACTGAACAACTTGATTCTAAGTGAATCATTAGACTGAGAGGTGACAGTGGGTATGGACTCAATGAAGTGGTGTCTATAAAACCTAAGCTGAAATCTAGGAACCTAAGATGTTGAATGTTTTTGCCTTTGTATTTTTGTATTTTTTATGCTCTATGTATTTTTTATGTGTTTATATATATATATATATATATATATATATATATATATATATATATATATATGTTACATATTCATATTTATGAATGTATTATGATTTCTGTACTTATGTGCTATGCATATGCTTTTATAAGACTGTTTAAATAATTTGAGTACCTTGCTGTCGCATGATTAAGTGAGGTAGTATATGGTATTTAAACTGAGTTTTTTAGTTTGATAGACATTACCTGAAGAAGCAGCTTAGTCCATGAAAGAGCTTGTGATGTTGACAATAAAAGTTTTTTATTGAAACTGGCAGTTTTGAAGTCCCTCTGTCTTGCTAGATTAATTTTTTTGGTTTTCTTTACTGGGACTTCTTTACCAGAAAGGGTTGGTATTTGTGTTTGTTTTGACTTTCTTTACTAATCAGATCATTAGGCACAAACTGCCATATTTTTATTATTTTCTAGGTATATGGACCCATATATTCTTTGAATTATGTTCAGTGCGGCATATTTCTTATACTGAATTGTAAAACAATTTTAATAAACTTGTTTGTTAATAAGACGTAGTTGACATTCATGTATATTGTTGAAATATCAATCTTTGTATGTTTTGTATTATTATTTATACTGAATGATTACACTATAAAAATTAACAAACAAATGCCTCTGAAAACTTCACCAGTTAAGGGGTTATTCTTCTTTAAAAAGAAAATGTACACAAGATTAAGAGTGGAAACTATAAAGGCAAAATAACTACCTTTGTGTGCAGTCCATGCAGTAAAGTACCAATAACCATGAAGAACCACATACTGTCCAGGTTAAGAGTGTGTTTCAACTATTTAATTGAAAAATAACGACAAGTTAAGTGCTTTCGTCCCTCAAAGACTTCATCATAACCTGATGCCATATAAAATCACATGACTTATATACAACTTAAACATACATCACCCAATCACATTGCATCTTCATGTCAGTTCTGTAACCCTTTAATGTTCATCATATGTTACCATCAGTGAAAACAAAGTCACTATCTGAAACAAAATAAGCATAACAAATATGATAGAAGCATAATAAAAACTTGATAAAAACAGTCTTCCTATATTATTTATAACCAAACATATATAAATATGACCCACATTTCAACATGTGCCTACTGTACAAAAATTATGTTTAAAATCCTATTTAAAATGCATTTACTCTGTTAAAATTATCAAAATCAGTAAACAATTTTATAGTTTAGCAGTTCTCATTTTAAGTATAGGATTAATCGTGACATATTCATTTAAACTTGGTTTGTGCATTGCATCTAATCTAAATTGCCATAGAAGTTCCTTATATTCTATTTTCATTTCCCAAGCTTCCCCTCTAGCTTCTAGTGGACGTACTTCTAAGATTCCAAAAACAAACTTCTTATAGCCCTCACATACACAGATGTGTTTGTACAATGCATTGTCCTTATTGCATTTCCTTATGTCGTACAGGTGTTCATAAATTCTTTTAGAAAATTTCCTCTCTATTTTCTCCACATAAAATGAACAACAAGGGTCTCAGAGGGCTAAGTATACCACACCACTTGTGTTGCAGTCTCCTCTTGAAAAAGTAATTTTGTTGTTGAGACTGTTGTTCAGAGCAATTTCCCCTTTGTTAAATATGTGGTTGCAGTAACTACAGTTATCACATTTGGTTCTTCCAAATTTATGAGGTTTGGGGTCCCTCTCTAACACTTGTTTGATGCTCTTGTCAACCTTTTATGTAAATGTGGGTGTTTCTCCTATGTGCTGGAACAACCCTTCATCAGTTTTTAGAATGGCTCAGTTCCTTAGAATTATGTTCCTTACGTCTCTGTTCCCCTTATTGAACTTGATCACCATAACATTTTGAAAACTTTTAGTATCTGTGTTTTTACTCTGTCCTATACTCCTTAGTAAATCTGGCTTCCCCAGTATACATGAATATCTGATGTATCTGTTGCTCACCACTTCCTCCATACGTGCTCTTAACAACTCCTGTGGGTAACCCCTCTCCAAGAACATGGATGTCATTTTGTACAGTTCGTCTTTGAACAAAATTTCATTAGAATTCATCCTGGCCACACAAATGAATTGTCTCTTTCCAAGTTCCTTTTACAGTAACCTGGAGGCCCACTGTTAAAGTGCAGGAAACCATTAGAATATGTGTCCTTTCTATAGATCATAGTTGTATAAGTTTCATTCAATATTCTAAGATGAATGTCCAGATAATTTATACGGTCTATGTTCTTAGTGTGTGTAAACCTCAGGAAGATTGATGTACCCTGGAGGTAATTTAAGAATGACTCAATCTGTGTGGGGTTCCCTTTCCATACAAAGAACAGGTCATCTAAAAATCAAAAATAGTGAGACCATAGTGGGGAATAGATGGAATCTAGTATAGCCTTCTTCTCCCATCCTAACATCACTATGTTTGCAAATGTGGGAGGACACGCCACATCCATTGCCACTCCACTAACCTGTTTGAAGTATTCACCTTCAAAGTACAGGAAATTGTTGGTTAGTACAAGTTCCATCAAGTCTACCAAGAACCATGTGTCATCAACGGAAAACAATTTGGTTTCTAGGAGCGTATCCTCAAAAAGTTCCAAACCTTCCTGATGTGTTATAGTACAGAAAAGATCAACAACATCAACTGTCAGAAAACTTTGTTGAGTCTTTGGAACTGTTGACATCAAGTTTGGCTAAAAAGTCCAATGAGTCTCTTAGGGTATGCATGTGTTTATTGTTTATATACTTCCTGTCTATGTAATTAGCTAAGGGATGTGTCTTCGATCCCTGTGCAGATACAATTAACCTGTATGGAGGATCCTCTACACTTCTGTGTACTTTGGGGATACCAAATAAAGCCAGAATCAATGGGTTTCTATTAGTCATAAAAACAAGCGTATCTGGGGTGACGAATCCCTGCAAAAGGGAATCGTCTATGAATAAATCAATTTTCTCGCAAGCTATATTGAGCTCATTTCTCAAAACTGGGGTGTACCTAGTTCCATCTAAGAGCATATTCAGCATTTTACCTACACAATCGATGCATGCTGCTATCATCACCCCCCTTGTCAGGTTTCTGATTTGACTCCAAATAGCTCTTCAAGTAAATCATATTCTTCTTTGGTTGAATTACTAAAATTCTTCTTGTTGTCACTGTATGCTGCATAAAGATCCCTTTCGCAAGCTTTTTCAAAAGTTTGTAAAGCTTTACATAGTGGGGGATTAAAGGTGCTCTTTTTCTTCAATGCATTGGTTATTGTGGGGGCTACACTATCTCTACTGAGGAAAGATAAGTTCAACCTCCTAGTAAATAACTTTAACTCTATCATTGTGTCAACTATGCTTCCTTTAGAGCTGGGAACAAATTTAAACCCTTTTTCGAGTAAACTGAAATATACAGTGTCAATTTCCTTTTATGTGTAGTTGCAAATGTGGACACCATTGTGGGTTAACATCTTTCCACCATAGCTGGCAATAATCTGAGACCCCTTTTCATTGATTGTTTGTTGTCCTACCTCCTGTTCACCTGCCTCCCCTCTGTGAAAGGAATCTTTATGCAGTATACTGTGACAACAAGAAGAATTTTAGTAATTTAACTAAAGAAGAACATGATTTACTTGAAGAGCTATCTTGACACAAATCAGTCAGGGTTATGAAACCCGACATGGGCGGAGGGGTGATGATAGCACCACACTTTGAATATGTAGGTAAAATGATGAATATGGTCTTAGATGAAACTAGGTACACCCCAGTTTCGAGAAATGAGATCAATATAGCTCACAAGAAAATTGATTTATTCCTAGAAGATGCCCTTTTGCAGGGATTCATAACCCAGATACCCTTGGTTTTTTGACCAATAGCATTTGGTATTGCCAAAGTAAACAAAAGTGTGGAGGAGCCCCCCCCCCCCCATACAGGGTAATTGTAGCTGCACAGGGATCAAAGACATATCCCTTAGCTGTTTACATAAACAGGAAGGTTAAACAGGTATGCAATAAGCACGTACATATCATGGGACTTTTTAGCCAAACTTGACGTCAACAGTTCCAAAGACTCAACTTATTTTCTGACGGTTGATGTTGTTGATCTTTTCTGTACTATACCACATCAGGAAGGTTTGGAACTTTTTGAGGATGCGCTCCTAGAAACCATTTTTTTTTCCATCAATGACATGCGGTTCTGGTGGACTTGATGGAATTTGTACTAACCAACAATTTCCTGTACTTTGAAGGTGAATACTTCAAACAGGTTAGTGGAGTGGCAATGGGAGTGGGGTGTGCTCCCACTTTTGCAAACATAGTGATGTTAGGATGGAAGAAGAAGGCTATACTAGATTCCATCTATTCCCCACTATGGTCTCACTATTTTCAATTTTTAGATGACCTGTTCTTTGCATGGAAAGGGAACTCACAGAGATCGAGTAATTCTTGAATTACCTCCAGGGTACATCAACCTTTCTGAAGTTTGCACACATTAAGAACATAGACAGTATAAGTTATCTGGACATTCATCTTAGAATATTGAATGAAACTTATACAGCTGTGATCTATAGAAAGGACACATATTCTAATGGTTTTCTGCACTTTAACAGTGGGCACCCAAGTTACTGTAAAAGGAACTTGATAAAGGGACAATTCATTTGTGTGGCCAGGATGAATTCTAATTAAATTTTGTTCAAAGAAGAACTGGACAAAATGACATTCATGTTTTTGGAGAGGGGTTACCCACAGGAATTGTTAAGAGCACTTAGGGAAGAAGTGGTGAGCAACAGAGACATCAGATACCCATGTATACTGGGGAAAACGGATTTACTAGAGAGTATAGGACAGAGTAAAAACATGGATACTAAAAGTTTTCAAAATGTTATGGTGATCAAGTTCAGTGAGGGGAACAGGGACGTAAGGAACATAATTCTAAGGAAGAGTTGTTCCAGCACATAGGAGAAACACCCACATTTACATACAAGGTTTACAAGAGCATCAGACAACTGTTAGAGAGGGACCCCAAACCCCATAAATTTGGAACCAAATGTGGTAGATGTAGTTACTGCAACCACATATTTAACAAAGGGGAAATTGTTCTGAACAACAGTTTCAACAACAAAATTACTTTTTTCAAGAGGAGACTGCAACACAAGTGGTGTGATGTACTTAGCCCTCTGTGACCCTTGTTGTTCATTTTATGTGGGGAAAATGGAGAGGAAACTTTCAAAAAGAATTTATGAACACCTATATGACATAAGGAAATGCAATAAAAACAATGCATTGTACAAACACACCTGTGTATGTGAGGGCCATAAGAAGTTTGTTTTTGGAATCTTCGAAGTAGTTCCACTAGAAACCAGAATGGGAGTTTGGGAAACAAAAAATAGAATACAAGGAACGTCTATGGCAATTTAGATTAGATGGAATGCACAAACTAGGTTTAAACAAATATGTCACAATTAATCCTGTACTTAAAATGAATTATTAAAATTTTATGTATGTTTGGTTACAAATAATATAGGAAGACTTTGTTTTTTTATCAGGCAATGCGATCTAAATAAGCTAGAGACCTGCTACAACAAAATCTCCAAATTCGCCACAGGGGCATCCTACGATAGTCACCACTGTCTCTCACTTGCTGAACTGGGCTGGCTTGAACTCCCTCACCTCCTTCAGTGGCATCAACTCTCACTTGCCCACAAACTAGTAAACCATCCACTAAATGTCGCATCCCTCCAGAATCTACTCCAGCCCTATCGCACCACCAGACCACTAAGATCCAGCAACAAAAATCACTTGCAGATCACTAAAGCCAATAACTCTGCTGGTGAAGCACTATTCTCTTGCACCATAGCCAAATTATGAAACTCCCTTCCACCCACAATTACCTCCGTACCATCATGCACCCACTTCAAAACTTTACTAAAAGTGCACCTAAAAACATGCTGGCTATGCCCTTGCAACTCCCACTCTAATATCACCCACCCCATCTAACCACTACCTTTCTTTCCACTCTACTAACTACCTTGATTATAGCAAGCTCAGATGCTCATAAGCCTAGTACTTATTATACAGCAGGAACTTCTTATTGTAACATTTGTTAATGTCTGTTATGTACTTCTCAGATAAAGATTCTAGTTGTCTACTGATGTACTATGTTCTTCATCTGTAAATATGTTGTAAGTAATTGCTATGTTAAATTGTTAATTGCTATGTAATCCAATGTAACTACTGTCTGTTTATTTTAACTGCGGAGCTTTTCTCCCCGGGCCTCCACTGAAAATGGACCTACGTCCAGTCAGATACTCCCATTCAACAAATGTAAATAAATAAAATAAATAAATATCAGGTTTTTATTATGCTTCTATCATATTGGTTATGCTTATTTTGTTTCAGATAGTGACTTTATTTTCACTGATGGTAACATATGATGGAGATTAAAGAGTTAAGGAACTAACTTGCATATGCAATGTGATTGGGTGATGTATGTTTAAATTGTATATAAGTCATGTGATTTTTATATGGCATCAGGTTCTGAAGAAGTCATTGAGGGGACAAAAGTGCTTAACTTGTTTTTCCTAATAAACTATAAAGACAGGTGTAAAGTTTGAAAGCATTTTCACCTATGAACAACTGATGACTACAAACAGTGACAGAGTTTAAAAATATAATATGTTTCTCTGATTTTCCAGTAGAAAAGTAAAGAAAAACGATCAAGTATATACTTTTACAATGCATTGCTTGTCACAATTACATATGAATGAAAGAACATACAGCAAAGGGAAATTAAAAGATCACATTTAAGAATATGTATTTTATATATATGTGTGTGCGTGTGTGTGTGCGTGTGTGTGTGTGTGTGTGTGTGTGTGTGTGTGTGTGTGTGTGTGTGTGTGTGTGTTGTTATCAAAACAGTGAAATCCATATTAGCGTTTAATGAATTAGTTGAAAAATAAGGACAGAAACTGTTTTGCTGAGTGTTTAGAATGTCAAACGTTCGGAAAGCTAGAATCAACATTCGGCATTTCCTGAAACGTTCATCTTCTGCAAAAGAACTGATCAGTTATCACAAACATTCATTACAAGCCCCTCTACACCCCCCACACCATCTGCTAACTATATATTCTAACTCCAATATCGCACTACAGTGAGGAAAATGGTAATTTTCCCGATTCCCACTGTAGTGCAATCCAGTTGTAAACAGTGATGCTCAAAACCACGAATGCAAACTACATGTCAATATTTCAGAGGCGACATGATTTCCGCTTGCAGTTTTAAAGTTTTGCACCTTTACCCTCAACATTATGAGCAACCGTTAAGGTAAGTTTCAAACTTTTGACAGTAAACCTATATATAGATATATATATATATATATATATATATATATATATATATATATATACATATATATATATATATATATATATATATATATATATATATATATATATATATATATATATATATATATATATATATATATATATATATATATATATATATATATATATATATATATATATGTGTGTGTGTGTGTGTGTATAAAAATATATGTTGAATATACATTGGCATACAACATAAATAAAAACAACAGTACTGTCAAGAAAAAGAAGAAAATCAGACCATCAAAAAGGCAATTGCACTTACAATGCTAATGAAATGTAGATTGACACAAACTCTCTCATTGTATTAGAAACAGCTATATTCATCTTTGACTCTGCAAATACTATAAATATGTACACAGCTGAATATGGAAGAGTCCCAAAAGGAGTATGAGCAGTCAGTGTTTCTCATGCAGGAAAAAAACAAATATATACCTAACTCCAAAGCATTTACAGGAAAAAGAAGCTTGAAGCCACATATGTGTAAATAGTGGCATATTAAAGTGTAATATATGGCAGTCCTTGCAGTCACTAAGGTGGAAAACTCTAAGACACATTAATGATTTTCAAATCTGTCCTATCAGATAAATATTAATGTAGTCTAAAAGCAATCCTTTTTCAGTCCATCATCTTACTCATAATTTCATGTCATTTTCCAACATGCTCATATGTGCTAATCACTATTATCTTATTCTTTGTGCCAGTTTTATGAAGAAAATTCTTGATCTAACAGTATACGTTCTATTCTGTAAATTTCAAAAATCATTCAGTTTAAGATTTTAGAGCCATCAGTTATGGCAACCATCCCTGGCCATTTTGTATCGTTAGTGAAAGGATGTTGTTATTTACTTCTGACATCCCACATAACTACTTCAGCATGATGAATCTCCTGCACACATGCTTCTGCACATCTTTTATCCATGTGATAGAGTAGCAGAGGAAATAAACAAGAGAAATAATGATTCATGTGTGCATTATAAATGGCTAATGTTTCTGCGCAGTGCAGTTAACTCATCTGAATTTCCTTGCTAGCTCTTTCAATCATTTAAAATATAAAGCTGATAAATAGTTGAGGGTCTTTCTTTAGAAATGGATGCTTGAATATTCACATTGCAGTGTAAGGAAGAAATATAAAGCTGAAATTACCTGGGATTCACAATATTTGCCTCTAAAATTCTGAAGAGAGCAATTTTAACACATATGTTATGGCCAGTACCTTGCATTCAGAAAGCAACTTACTCTGGAATACCCGAGCATCCTAGTTTTCTCACTTCAGTACAGATCACAAAAATAAAAAAAAAAATTTACATATTAAAAATTGAACTTTATATTTCAAAGGTGAGAATAGTGTCCACGTCACATTTACTAACATAAGTAGTTATCTTTAGGTTTACCACAGGGAGTTAAAACACAGTTTACAAAAAGAAACATGATGTTTCTGTGTCATGCATTATATATTATTATATTTCAAATAATTATGTCATTACCTGGAGCCTCATAATGACATAGCAAAAGAACCAAACCACCGGTAAAGCCCTAGGGTATCCATCTTGGTAAAGGTTGGCTGATATTCTCAAAAGATGCAAGGCCAGCATGGCTTAGGTGGGGCAATGAGAAACCCAGCAAGTAAGAGCCTGCTTCCCATTCTTTAGTCTGAAAATAAAACAATGAATATATACCCCTCACCCCCAAGCAACATACATTAAGTCACAATCAGAGGTGCATCTGTTGTAGTGCAATAGTTTAGGAAGACATATAGATGGGCCAAGGTGTACAGGAATGTGTGTGTGTGTGTGTGTGTGTGTGTGTGTGTGTGTGTGTGTGTGTGTGTGTGTGTGTGTGTGTGTGTGTGTGTGTGTGTGTGTGTGTGTGTGTGTGTGTGTGTGTGTGTGTGTGTGTGTGTGTGTGTGTGTGTGTATGTGTGTGCACGTGTGTGTGTGTGCGTGCATAGGTGTACTTCTGTGACTATGCATTTATTTCTGTGTGTGTGTCTGGCCTGTGAGTCTGTCCTTGTGCCAGTGTGTTAAGTCTATGTGTGCCTGCATGTGTGTGATGTTGTGTGTGGGGGTGATGAGTGAGTATATGTGTTTACAATTACACTTAACTTGGTTGAACATTTCTTTGGTCAACAGAGTATAGTGAAGTGCTAACCAAAAAGAAACAGTATCAGTGGTCAAGGAGACCGTGAAAGCAGTTACTTTTGCTGTGTGTATTAAAAGTGGATTTCTTCAGCCGTGGTGAATTGGCTCTTTTTTTATCCTCTGGATTATAGTGAAGTGCTGTTTGTGTGTATGGCTGTTTGAGTGAATACCTATTTGGTTGACAAAGGCAATTTGATTTTGGTAGGGATGGGAGCTTGTGTGTGAGTATGTGTGTGTGTTAAGGTAAGAGTAGAGGTTAGTTAAGGGGGTTTATTTTGTGCATGTGTGAATGTGTGTGTGTTAGTGTTAGTGTAAGGGTCAGGTAAGGGAATAGATTTAGTGTATGTGCAAGTGTGTGCATGAGTGTGTGTGTGTGTGTGTGTGTGTGTGTGTGTGTGTGTGTGTGTGTGTGTGTGTGTGTGTGTGTGTGTGTGTGTGTGGTGAATATTTGAGGTGTCTGGTGTAGTAGTAACATTTCAGAAAGATCTTTTTAGGTAAGGTGCATGGTTAGGCTTAGCATTAGTGGCAGGGCCAGGGTTAGGGTTAGAGTTAGACTTAGGGTTA
This sequence comes from Protopterus annectens, assembly GCF_019279795.1. NCBI lineage: Eukaryota > Metazoa > Chordata > Ceratodontiformes > Protopteridae > Protopterus > Protopterus annectens. The sequence goes on along the minus strand of NC_056745.1, from coordinate 688,799,971 downwards.
ACAAACAAAAGACAAAAGTCTGCTCCAGCCCCTAACTCTAACCAGGAATCTTACCTTAAAAAAAACCTCGACACTACCAGTATTTAGGCAAATTTGAACTGAATTTTGGTAATGCTATGGTTTGTAGATTGGGAAAACTAAATTGTTTTCCTTTTTTGATATACTGGGTCTCAGTTATTTGTGTTGTCTGTATTTTGAATGGTTGACATGTTTTTCTTTAAGCTTTTGTATGCCAATCTATTAAAATGTCTGCCATTCATAATATAATCATGTTTACTTATGTACCTTCTCCTTCCATGATGGCATTTTATGACCACTGTGGGTACATGTACTCCTGTGATGCACTAGACAATAGCATGACTAGAATCGCACCAAGTCCTTTGTCCACATTTGTCAGTACCATATGAACTTGTATCCAAAGATTTCTCAGTTATTCCAGTTCCATCAATGGGAGTAGTAGAATGAATGAAATTTGTGAGAGACACGTTAGATAACTGGAAGTTCATGGAGCTTAGTCCATTGAGTTGCATATGTCTGGGAGTACAAGCTTACTATATTAGCTTCATTCCAAACATAATAAATGAATAAATGGAAGCTTTTAAATCAGTATTAGGGAAAAATGGCATAGTTTCAAAGACTACAGTCAACCATTTGATTTTGTTTCATGTTTACAAAAGGGAGGAAATTAAAGAAAATGGAATGTTCAGAAGTACTTTGTTTGCTATGCTAACATGACATTTGTATATACCTTCAAGGTTATGGAATAAGCTTCCACTTGCAGTCAGAGGAAGCCATTCATTAACTTTCTTCAAAAATAATACTGATAAAGAGATGATGAAGAAAATATAGAAAATAACCATATGGGGTTAAAGAAATCTATCTTCTTAAAGGCCAGTAGGTAAAAAATTTGTCAACCAAACTTAAAAACCATGAGAATTTGAAGTGCTACCATTAATCATAATATCTAATAGCAATTTTATAATGCTGTGTTTTATATTACAAAGCATTAACAGAAACTGCCAATGAAGAGTATTTCTTTGTCTTTTTCAAGCCTACAATTTAAGCCTGTTTCTGGAGGGGAGATAGGACTACAGAACACATATTTTACAGCTGCTGTCTTGTAATTGTAATGTGTTCCAAGGGTGGCACAGTGTTATATTTATGAATTTTTAATAACTGTAAGTATTTTAAAAATAATCATTAAAATCAGTTAATACAGACAAAACATTTGAGATTATGCAGTGTACTAACTGTAGTACAAATGGAGTAGAATAGCAAAAAGAAGGTTGTTGTAATGAATGCAATTTATGGAATAAACTGCCAGATGATTTGTGATTCACACCAAGGAATACTATTCTGACACTACTGAATGTCTGTTCATGTAGCCTGTCAGCTTCCTGAGGACAGAAAGAGCAAAGCCTATCATTGTAAACCAAAATGTTTAACAGAGCAGTGCTGTAAACTCACACTACTGCAAATTTATATTTTTTTTGGGGGGGGCAATTCTAGACCTGCACAACTCCAGCATGTAGAAGAAGACTCTCTAAACCCTCCCTCTTAATTATATCAACTTTGAAGCTCCTGCAGCTTCGGGAAATGGATTCAGAAACTGAAGTATATCTAGTTTTCAAAGGTAAATGCAAAAAAAAGCATTGCAAAATATATTCATATGACTAGGCTTTAGCCAGCCATACCAGTTCCCAGAAACATCCATCACCATCGCTTTTAAGACCACATGATCGGGATGCTGAAATAACATGCATTTCAGGGTATCACAGTACTTTTGCAGATGATAAATGATTTGCAGTATGGTTGATACATGATGGGAGCAGAAAGGATAAAACTAGACTCAGCAAGTTGGGAGAAAAGACTAGAAATATGGTCGATAGATTCTGTGCACATAAGTAAAATGTAATAGTGACAAGGTGAGATCATTGCATTAGAGAGAGAGAGAGAGAGAGAGAGAGAGAGAGTGGAGAGATTTATAGACATATATTCCTAGTAAAAGTATAGAAACAGGGACAGGAAAGAGAATTTTAAGTTCATCAAAGGAGGATTCAGCATAATCCAATAACGTTTCAGCAAAAAAGATGCATGAGAAAAAAAAAAATAAGACACAGCTTAAATCAAAGACTGCTTAGCCCACAAACAAAATAATAAAAAAGAATTACCATTTCTTTACAGAGTGTGGAGGGTGCATGTAATTGTCTTCCTAAAGATGATGAAGGAAAGGATCCATAATAGTGAGAGAACAAAATGCATACAACAGGTATAAAACTATTTTTTGTAATGGTTGTCAGTAAGTATGATACAGATTAATTTAACAAATGCATCACAGTTTTGTCTGCAAATTCCACTCCTCACCACTACTATAACCCCAGGGATCCTGCCTACTGCAAATTCTAATCTCGTAGGTTTTCTTTTTTTTATGATGTCATACTCCTAAAAGAAGTACCATGGCTCAGACAATTCCAGTGTAGGATACTTCCTCAAGTAAACATTTTTGAAGTTAGAAGCAGATGATACACAAGCATCATGTTCCTTATTCCAGACCAATAATTAGGCTAATGAGTGCCTTCTGTGTGGAGTCTGCATGTCCTCCCTGTGGTTGCATGGGTTTCCTCTGGGTGCTCCGGTTTCCTCCCACATGCTGTAGGTGGATTGGATACTCTAAATTGGCCCTAGGCATGAGTGTGTGCATGTGTGTGCCTTCTGTGGAAGGTTGGGTGTCGGGCTGGCAACTCGACACCATAAAACTCCACTGCCAATCATGAGCAGACAGGTGATCTTCTGTGGCGACCCCTAACCAGGAAAAGCCGAAAGAAGAAGAAGAAGTTAGGCTAATGAGCAGTTGTTTCCATCCAGCCCACAACATCTTTTCAGGGAATTAAATCATTTGTGAGTTTAAATGAAAGCTTGAATTGATTACAGAACTAAATTAAGGAGTTTGCTCTCTCATGTAGATCACATTTAATAACAGAAGTAATACAACACTATAGGCGGAATGATGTGCTGTGTTATATGACTCAACAATATGAAGTCATTCTACATTGCTACCTTGAAATACAGATGACCAGGGTTTCCAAGTGAGTCCTGGCATTTGCCATTAGTTCCCTGCACTGGACTTTTAACAGTGTAAGATGCAAAGCTACAAAGCAAGTGTCTGAAAAACAGCGAAACATTGCCTTTAATTTGGTACTAATTTATCTTCAGGCTGAATATGATAAGAACCAATAACTGTAAATGCTAACTGAAAAATCATTCCAAATCCTCTAAGTGCATTGCTTCTGAGCCAAGGATATATGACTGATGTAAGGTTCAAAAAAAAAAAAAAAAAAAAAAAAATATATATATATATATATATATATATATATATATATATTGGAAATAAGCAAGCATATCTCCATTTCAGAATGCAAACATGTTAATGCCTCATGGTCAGCATATGGTCTTTCAGTCCACAGTGGGACTTGATCCTATATACCTCCATTGTTTCCCAAAGGACACATAATCTGACTTAAAATATACAACTGCATAGAAGCTGAAAGAAATTATTTAGTTCATAAAAAAACTTTTATTAATTGTGGACAATGCTAAAAGGTTTTAACATGTATTCCTTCTTGAAACTTATATTATTAAAATAATGCATACCTGACAGGGAAAAGTTTTATTTACTTATGCTTACTTGTCTGTATCCTGACCTAGTTTGTTTTACAGGCAATACCCTTCTTCATTAAAGCAACTATTGTGAAAATCCCTGCAATAAAAGTACATCAACTAGAGACATAATTTTAGCACCTTTATTGAATTATCACTTGTGACATAGGCAAATTTACATTCATACAAAAGTAATCAAACTGTATTAACAAATTAACATTAACAAACATTATACTTCAAATATATTGCAATATATCATATGACCTAAGCCACAATACATAAATTATTCAATTCCTGCCCTTTTTTAAACAAGAAACATCTTTATTAAACCATCATTTATGACATAAGCAATCATACATTTATATAAATGAAAATGAACCAAACCGACACAATCCTAGTTGCAAGTATTTTACATCGGGTCTACTTTAGATCGCCGAAAACTGAAAATGTCAATCGCTCACATGAGTGAATAATCAGGAGGTCAATTTTGGATTTTTTTGGATCGAAGTACAGTGAAGATCATAATATTTGCCGTTTCCTCACTGTAGTGCAATCTCGGAGTAGGAATACATATTTAGTGGGGGGTGTGGGGGGAGTGCAGCCCCCCACAGTAGGGATTTTGAGTTCCTGATTATTTGCTTATGTGAGCAATCGACATTTTGAGTTTTCGTTGTTCTGACATAGACCCTTTTACATCACCAGAGACATATTGATTCAAATAAATAATAAGCATCACTGCTTAATTAAATACTTACCAGCTGCACAAATCAGCTAAGCAGACTAACACTAAACTATCAGTTTCTACCAGTAATATAGCATATTTCTAAGTTAATGAAAGAATAGACTTAGTCAAGAAGGTGGTACCAGTTTCCTCTTGTGCAAGAGTAACACACCATCTGTTATATGCTACAGTAGTGATGTATTTATAGAGCATGTGTGAGATGATTAGATCAATATAACTGAACACTAGTGAACAAATGGCTAAAAGTGATCGAGAGGAAATTCACATGCTACCAGCCTGCTGTTCTCTGACATATGTGAGATGTACATGCAGTGCACTCCTGAAATCAATGTGAGAGAGACAGAGATAGAGTGAAAGTAAATACCAGGGAACAAAATATATGGCAATGTAGTTCCTGAAGCACAACCGCTAAACAGTTGTAGTCCTGTAGGTCTCAAGAAGAAATCCAAATAAAAGGACAATAGGGAACTGTGGGAGATTTTGTAAATCACTTTGTGGTAATGTTATTTCATACTGGCTTTATACTACTGTATAGTAAGTTTTACTTGCACAACTGTTCTATGTTTAAATAGAAGATCATTACTGCAGTAGCCTAAGCAATATGGATAGACTACCACAGCTTAGAAAAAAAAATAAAAAAGGGAAGCGGCCAATTAAATAAGACTCCAGGACCCCTGGAGAATGACCTTAGCAACGCCTGTTCTGAACCAGGAAAAACGTATACATTTTAAGTTGCTTTGTAAAAAAGTGTACATAGAATACCATGTTGCTGCCTCTAGAATACTTCTAGACTCTATCCCTTTCCAGAAAGTTGCTGAAGAAGCCAAAGTCCCTTGTGGAAAGGACTATAACCCTTTTTGGAAGCAGCTTATTATGATGAGTATAACAAAAGGCAATAGTATGAGACAATCACCGGTTGTTCTTTCTTCTTACCTTCATAAGAGAAAAAGCTGATCAGCTTTGCTGAAGGTTTGAATTTTGTCTATTTAGTATCTGAGCTTTGTGTGGACATCTAGATTATGAAGAATCCTTTCTCCCTTCTTAATAGGCTCAGGGAAAAAATGTGGAGATCAATAGTTTGGCTTAAAGTAAACTGTGAGACCTGTTTAGGCATAAATGTTCTCAAAAAAAACTATGTCTTTGTGGAAAACTAGTTAAGGTTGACTTATTATAAGAGCTTGTTACTCAGACAGTCTGCTAGATGTCAGAACAATGAGAAAAACAGTCTCTCACATTAAGAACCTCAATTCAGGCCTCATGCTCTTGTTCAAAAAGAGACTGGATAAGCTTCTCAAGCACAGAGTTCAGTTTCCAAGGAAGAGTCACAGGCTTTCTAGGTGGATACCCTTCTCAAAAACTGTTGAAGTCCTGCACAGTAACTCACACAAATAATCATGAACCATGGGCAGCCAGACCTGAAGAGGATCCTGGTTCGTTTGCACCAGCTAGAAAATATTTTCCATATGATGTTTTAGCAGCAAGTTTTCTCATCTCCTTTAGTACTTCTGACATATCCTTGCAAAAAACATAAAAATTGCATCATTCCAGCAGTTTGTTAGAGAGTTTCTTGATAGGATATATCAAACTCCCTTGACATGTATGACTAAATCCAGACCATGTGGGAGCTTGTAGTAATTGCCCTTGGCCAAACTGAAATGAGGGGAAAACCATTGTTGCCTTGGCCAAAAAGAAGTCACAATTACAATTTTTGGAGAGTCCTTCTGGATCAATAGAAGAACCTGGGAAAGAGTGAAATAGCATACATGAACAATCCCTTCCATGAGAATGAGAAAGCATCTGTCTTCCAGACCTGTTTGTAAAGAATCCTAGAGCAAAATTTCTTTAGTTGTCTGTTCTGAAGGGAGGTAAACAGATAAAGGATGAAGTCTGTTCTGGTCCTGATGAGCATGTCTATAATGAAGTTTTACTTTGTCAGAATGTATGAAGCCTGAAGAGTCAAACTGAGTCACTACCTCACAGACTATCACAGCAAGTTTGCAAAGAGTGTAAAATCACATGCCCCCCCCCAGTTTTTTTTTGTACCATATCACACCTGCTGAAGTCCCAGGGACCAGAGATGATTTAAGGCCTTCAAGACATTGATAACTGCCAACATCCCACATAGTTATGTGCTTCTGTATCTCTATAGGATCACACAGAGCTTGTACTGTTGCCCCTTTTGAAACCACTTAACACACCAAGTCTGAAGTGTCCATGGTAACTGACTGGAGGTGGATTGGAAGGGAGAATGGAAGACCTGGATTGCAAACTTACCAGTTTACCCAGCATCCCAAGTCCCACTATACAAATCCTAGACTGGGATCTGAAAGGAAAAGGGATGTAGATGGTGAGTCCAGACTGATCTTAGGTACCATAATATTTTCCTCATGTGTAATCTGGGAAGGGGAAGCATAAGAACCATGGATGCCATGTACCCCAGAATCATGAGAAACTCTCTTGTAGATGCATGGTTTTAACTGAAGAAATTCAGCAAGAACTGTTGCAACATGTCTACTTTTTCTGGAGGATGAAAGGATCTTCCCAACGCAGAGTCCAACAAACATCCCAGAAAAATCATTCTGTGAAAAAGGATGAGAGAAGACTTCTGAAAGTTGATTTGAAATTCTAGATTGAGTGGAAAGCAGTCACTTGTGAAACAACTGTCACAGAAGCAGTGACATGTTAAACAGCTGTCACAGAAGCAGTCACATGTGAAATAGCTATCACAGAAGTAGTTGCTTGTGAAACAACTACCACAGAAGCTGTCACATGTGAAAGAGCTGTTATAGAAGCAGTCACATGAAACAACTGTCACAGAAGCAGTCACTTGTCAAACAACTGTCACAGAAGCAGTGACATGTGAAACAGTTGTCACAGAAGCAGTCACTTGTGAAACAACTGTCATAGAAGCAGCCACATGTGAAACAGCGGTCACAGAAGCAGTCACGTGTGAAACAACTGTCACAGAAGCAGTCACATGTGAAATAGCTATCACAGAAGTAGTCACTTGTGAAACTACCACAGAAGCTGTCACATGTGAAAGAGCTGTTATAGAAGCAGTCACGTGAAACAACTGTCACAGAAGCAGTCACATGTGAAACTGCTGTCACAGAAGCAGTCACTTGTGAAACAACTGTCACAGAAGCAGTCACGTGAAATAGCTATCACAGAAGTAGTCACTTGTGAAACAACTACCACAAAAGCCGTCACATGTAAAAGAGCTGTTATAGAAGCAGTCACGTGAAACAATTGTCACAGAAGCAGCCACATGTGAAACAGCTGTCACAGAAGCAGTCACGTGTGAAACAATTGTCACAGAAGCAGTCACGTGTGAAACAACTGTCACAGAAGAATTTAATGAATTCTTTACCTCAAAAGAAGGAAAACTCCCATTAATCCCTGGATGTTTTCAAAATATAACAAAAAACTTAACATATAAGCTTGACAGTTTAACATTCTGAAATGATAATACCCTCAGTATTGCAACTAAAAACTCATCTAGGCATATACACAATATTATTAATTCTGTTAAAAGATCTAACAATATATTTACAAACTGAGCAGTTACCACATGGAAATGTGCCATCATTCTGAACCTCAGACCCTAACCTCACATCTGAAGTTGAGTAGTAGCTATGTACAATCATATCCTTTATGTTATAACCCCCTCTTATAGGAATAAAAATGGTTTTAATAGGTAAAAACTTAACTAAATATTTATTTTTGACAAAAAAAATAAAACTTAATAATATCAAAAACCCTTTCAGTAAAATTATTATATACAGTAACAAAATAAATCCTGTTTACAGTATCCATTTCTGTATCACTTCTAAACTGATTAATTTCATAATATTGAGTAGTCCTACTATATTGACCACCCAATATTAACCTTATCACGACATCCGTAATAACTTGTAAATCATAACCTCTTTGTTTGAACAAAGTACAAGTTCTTAACAATTCTGTTTCCAAAATAACTTCATCAAGACATAACCTACTAATCCACAATAACTCACCATACGGCAATTATTTAATCAAATGTGATGGATGGCAACTTCTGCCATCCAAAAAAATGGTTGCCATTCTCGAACTTTCTATGTACCTTGGTTTTAATTACACCACCCACTGTAACTTCCAGTTTTAAATAAAAAAAAACTACCTTTGTACCACATTTCACTACATCAAACTGTAGCCCAAAAATATTCTGCTGTAATTCTTGTAAAAATCATTAACAAGTACTTTGCCACCATCACACAAAAAAAATTAAATCATCAATTAACCTAAAGTGTTTAACTACATATTTTTAAAAAAGTCCAAATGATATAAATATTTAATCTGAAATAAATCTATAAAAAGGTTTGCATGCATGGGAGCAAAAGGAGGCCCCATTGCTGTCCTTTAATTTGATGATATACCTTATGATTAAATTAAAAAATATATATTCATTGAGCAAAAATAAATTAATTCTATTACATAACTTGATAGAGACTCTCCCCCAAAAAAGATTAAAGACTCAGCACCCCATCAATGCTGAATATTGGTATAAAGACTTTTTACATCCATTAGCAACCATTATTTTCCTTCTGACCATTCAAGTAATTTGCTTTTATCTAAGAAATCAAATCTGTCACATATATAAGAATCTAAATTAACCACTGATGTTAACAAATACTTATGTAACACTAACCCCACACTGTGCAAAAAATAATTACTTGCCAAAATAATAGGGCATCCTGGAGGAGAAGTCAGACTCTTATGTATCTTTGGTAAGCAATAAAAGGTTTCCAAAGTACAATGCACTTATAGCACCTATCACAAGTCATGACAGACAAAGATCAGAAATAAACAGTAAGGAAAGGTAAGATACACAGATGGCACTGTACAACATGGGAAATGGAAAGTTGACAAAGAGGGTGAGGACGCATACCAGCCATGGTGAAATGCAGAAATACAAATGTGCCTATGCACTATTATGTTATGACATGTTGCAAACTGTGTGGCAGTCATACCTGGATGTATATGACCGATAACAATTGTGTGGCATAGGGTAATAAATAGTGATGACAGTACACTTTGGATATTGAATCCAGTACCCAAGTAGCCCATCAGAAATGCAAGTGTAAGCCAAGCAACAGCACAGAAGAGCAAGTTCAGCCCATGAAATGCTGGAGAAGACCAGCAGAGGACAGAACAGACCCTCCAACCATGCATATGAAGGACAATCAACCAAGCACAGTGCCAAACAGCAGTACTGTAGCAAAGATTCATGGGCTCATGCTAAGCTAGCTGCCCTTCTGGCCCATTTTAAGACTAGCCAACTTCCCAAAGGTGAGACTCAAACCCTGTACTTTGTATCTGTGAGGTAAACACTTTAACCATTATGCCAGTCCTCCAAAGGATGGCTGTTATTTAAACAAGTAAGTGTACACAACCCAAACAGATGTGTAATTGAATGCTTATGTCACAGACATATGCCATGTCAGAGGCAACACACAGATGTTGACATATATGTATGACTTTCATTGGCCTAACAGGAAACTATCAGAAAGCAAGACAATACACATACATGTACCCTGACTTTAACTGAGAATTTCATCTGTCCAATTGCTGTATGATACTTGCCATGATCTATTTGTAAGGCATGCAGCTATCCATCTTATCAAGAATACATTGATACCTAGTTGTTCTAATTTATTGATCTGTATTTTATGTATGACCCTGTCAAATGCTGAAGTTAAATCGATATAAATTATATCACAACACTATTTTTCATTGGTAGCTGTTATTATATTGTTATAGAACATCATGTTACAGGTGGTAATAGATGTGTTTTCAACATATGCATGCTGATATATGGTTTCAAGTCCCAAACTATCCATTTCTGACAATAACTTACCAAAATTTTGTACATTCCTGTTGCAGTTTTTTTTTCTGAACACATCACTCTAATTAGTTTTACATAATGACTGTTTTGCTTCCATATGATCTATTAATCTTCTGTGCATTGGCAAAATTATCTAGCAACAAATTAACCATCATAAACCCATTATCACTGTATGTCAATGGTGGTAAAACTTGACATGAAGTAACAGTGATTTCATTAAGGAACACAAACAATGTCTAGTATGTTCTATTCCCCTGGTATTTTTTTTTTAATTTGAAGCAATTGTTCCTGAATATACGTTGTGAATAATTTTCTCACTAATGTTATTGAATTAATATTATTCCAATTTGTTTCTGGTAAATTTAAGTCTCTAGCTATTATTATTCTTCTGCCCTGTATTTCATGCAAGAAGTTATGAATTCTTCTAGGTCATTAGTACTTGACTTTGGTGGTCTATATACTCCAATTGTTATATGTTCCAGGGTTGTCTTTATTGTCAAGTTATACAATCTATAGAACTGGTGTTATCATTGAACATATAATAGTCACAGGTCTCATAACCATCTTTAATCCCTATAATAACAGCCCCACTTGATTTTTTTTGTTAGAATGTCATTTGCAGTAAATGCATTTATACCGTGACAGAACTCATTTCCAGTCATTGTTCTTTAACCATGTTTCACAAACACTAAGAACATCATTCTTGTGGGAAAGTAACAAATTTTCCAATAAAAAACGTTATTAATGCAGAGATACATCAAATGTTACTACCTGTGAACTATTAAATTTTTGACCTGGCAAAAATCCTGCCTTGTGTTTGTGAAATATCACAAAATGTCTGCTGCAAAAATTGTCTTCCCTGGTCTTCACAAGTGCATACCATCCTATCTGGACACATGTGCCCAAAATTAGGCTCAGCTGTTTTACACATTTCTATTTTTTAAAACAAGACTATTTTATATTGGTATTTACAAAAAAATTGTTTCATTTATGGTGATCTGACTCTCCTTTCCATATGTGATTTGAGAAAAATATGTCCTAACACCTGGACAAGCTATGGAATCTAAGAGGGCTGTAAGTTCCCTAATAACAGTTAGAGAGTTCTTGCAGATGAAATAATTTGTACTGATATGAATAAAAACATATCTGTGCTTCCTTACATTAAGGCATTCTAAAGCTTGTCTCACATCTATTTTTTGCTCCTGGCAAGCATA
>NC_056745.1:688725974-688783474 GCF_019279795.1 Protopterus annectens | reverse complement strand
AGTGAAACCTACAATATAACACAAATACTGTGACCTGCAGTGACTGATATTTGATATATGTCTCACTAGACTGGCTAGTAGACTATCTAATAGAATATCACCAATTCAATGTTTCTGGTCTTGTATGTGCACCTTGCATATTTATATCAATGTGTGAATATGTGAATCATACAACTGTAACCCAGGTGTCTGTGACAGTTTATGAGTCATGTGAACAGCCACTAATTAACATATTTGTATAATGAAGATATAGTTAATCAGTATGAAATGGATGTGAGGGACTTGGGCACCCAGGTTGATAACAAACTGACTTTTGACCACCATATTGCCTCTGTTGTACGGAAAGCTTTCTACATGGCCCACCTCATTAGTAAGGGTATCTCATCCAGGGATAAGGTGGTTATAACAGCCCTGTATTCTACTCTTATAAGACCCAATATTGAGTACAATGCTCCTTTTAGCATGTACCTCACAAAGCACATTCAGCAGATGGAAAGACCACAGACGTTCCTCACCCGGAGAATCCAGGGCCTTAAACATCTACCCTACACAGATAGGCTAAAAGCCCTCCCCCTCTACTCAGTCTCCTACAGACTCCTCAGAGATGACCTCTGTCTGGCATATAAAGCAATCTCAGACCCCGCCCTGATGGGACTGCTGCATATCTGCAAGTCAAGCTCCACTCGAGTAACCCGCACGTGTGACCTCAACCTGGTCTGTGACATCAATAGGACTTGTTGGTGGGAGAGATTTGTGCCCCAGAGACTCCCCCTTTTGTGGAAAAGACTCCCTCTCCACATAAAGCAGAGTAACTCATAAACTTTTTTAAGCACAACCTGGATAACTGGATGGGGAACAGAAAATACACCCCTGGGATTCTACCTGTGTCTCTTCTTGACAGTGGCATAGAGTGCTGACTTGTTGGAACATGGGCTAAATTCTTGGCTAGGCTTGTAAGGGCCTCAGGGCCAATAGCCTAGTAACTTCCTGTGATCCTATGATCCTATGATCTTATGAAATATAAAAGCTATATGCAAATGAGCTGAGCAAGGTAACCTAGTCATTGGCTGGCATAATATCAAATCTTTGGAATGCAATCGAACATCCTAGACTTAATGGACAATCGTAAACACAGTGACAGGCTGTGACATGTAAAACCATAGGTTATGTCCTACAAACACTACTGTCTGTCTAGTAATGTATCAATGCCCCACATGCATTTATTAGCAATCACTATTTATGACCCTGCAAAATGCAAACAGTGTAATGCTGATTGTTGACTATGTAACAGGCAGTTATAGATGAAGAACAGGAATGGCTATGTGCACAACTATCCATAAACACAGGATAAAAGTGTATTGTAACCAAAGTATCAAAAGTGTGGAAGACAGAAGCAATAACCATGTTGAACTAAAGTGCATGCCAGACATAGTCTGCAAACAGTAGTCTGAACACTGAAACAGCAGACACCCATTTATTATGTGAATAGGCAGGCTATATACAACAGATCAGTCACTGAGTCTCACATCCAGACATACAAGTGTGCCAGCATCTGTTGTACAAGCAGCAGACAAAGCAGTATTAACTTGTATATGATCCATCACAATCAAAAGCATTGTGGCAGTTACACATAAACTGAAAGTCATCTAGGCTGTGCCGTACAATTCACAACATTACCTTCAGCAAACATGGCCTGCTCCTAACTCTTATGTAAACATATTATTATGAAATTCATAGTGATAATCACAGGGATTGCATGACTATTGCAATTACCTTAAAAATGCATGGTGAGTATTCTTGCATTAGTAGTAATATACATGGAAACATGAAAACAAGCCAATCACCTAACAATGATCAGATCTATTCTGGTACAAAATATGAAAAATTAATCAAATGCCTCTCTCCCTCTGCTGCTCTTCCAGTCTATGCATCTACTCATTGCACAAGGCATAATTCTTAATGCTTTTGTCATCACCCTCAAAATGTAAAAAAAAAAAAAAAAACATGTATGAATTACACTATGCAGGTATGAAATAGCTGTGAAATACATTGAGTAAATTATGTTCTCTAAGGTTTGCATTGAATAACATTACAGAATCTGCATACCTATTTTTTGATGTGTCACACACAACACTTTACACATTAGAAGAGTGATGAACATGAACTGGAAGACCTAACATTTCAACTTATGACTCTAAGCTATGTTCGCTCTACAACTCTGACACCTACCAGCCTAGTTAATCCATGGCGGCTGAGATTGCATGGAAGAAATGCAGTTAAACAAATCAACAACATCACATACACATTAGGGGATAGTTAATATATGGTTCAATATGCTGTGCATTTGTAAACACAAGCTTACAAGCATCACTGCATGTCAGCACAGTGGTCATAATACAGAAACTGTAACCTTTCATACACAGTCATATAGCACATAGCTGCTCTAAACAAACAAGCATGAAGTCCTGTTCATCACATACATGCTAATGTAATTTAGGTATAGGAAGACAGAACATATCTATATCTATCTATCTATCTATCTATCTATCTATCTATCTATCTATCTATCTATCTATCTATCTATCCATCTAAGAAATTATACATCACCGATATCCTTGATATCGGGGATGTTTCTGATCTGCAGTCAAAATGTATATCTGTCTGTCTTACTCCTTTCAAATAACAGTATGAGAAGGGTGGTGAATTGGAGTTAATAAACAATGACAGAGTTATACAGTGCATTCAGTTTGCTAGTGTTAGGATATTCCATATTTATTCTATAGAAATATTCCACAATTTTTGAAGCTGTGCATGTAAAACTAGTAAAAAAGCTGCTGTTGTCAGAAAATTACAGGTAATGGAGATATTCATAGAAATCCAACCAATGCACCCTATAGTCAGTCATAAACATGTGCAAAATACATGCAGGCTTCATAAAGCAACTATCTATGCAAGCATTTTCCAAATGTTTACACATACACACAAAGCAAGATTTACTGATAGATGGCCCTACATGGATCTGAACCCACATTTAGCCAGGATGTATTCATGTTGGCCTTTTGCTTTGCAGGTTGAACTAACACACAGCACAGTGCCTTCCTTCTTAGCAAACTACTATTGTGTGTATATCCATATTGCTGTAAATAATAGAGGAATATGCAACCATCGGACATGTAAATGCTATAGGCCCTCATGCTCCATACAACTGTCAGATAGCATCAACTTTTAAAATGTACAACCAATGCAAGACACTCAGACCTCCATTGGGTTTGTGTTCACCAAACAGGTATTTAACAATACTGTGCATGTTGTAAAGCAGAACTTATTAAGGGATTCTAAGTTACTATTCACACATACAGAAATAGACTGTGAGAAACGCTCAGAGTGTTATGGATAATGGAGAAATGTGTAGTCATCAGTGACCTAGGTGCTATAGGCATCAATGAGACATGACCATACTGGATGTGTAAAATGATGTACTTATATGCTGGAAAACAAACACGTCTAATGTTTAATAGTATGTACATGATAAACAATATTAAACAAATAAGCCACATAGGAATTGAACTCATAATTACAGTGAGAACAGTCACCTTGCCGTCTTGATTATCCAGGTGAGATAATTTTCAGAGCAGTTATACGGTGAGTTTAAGATGCATATATCTGACATATGGGTCTAGCTATATCTCTGATTTCCTTAGGAATGTACAGATATACTTAGGATTTTGACACTTACTGTAGGCATCCACTGGCTGTCTCTACACCTCAGTGATGATCCTCAGCATCTCTACGATGTAGATCATCATAGCAGTGGCAAATTTACACTTCAGTCAGTAGATTCCCATACACCATTGATGCTCCCTCATAATCTGGTTTCAGATTTTGATAATCACAAAGTTCTGTGGTCTGGCTCTCATGCGATGCTGCACTCCAGCATAGACAGTCAGCATTTAGATGGTCTCCTCCTTGGTTCATTTGGGCACCCAGACATGTCAAAACCTCCTGGAATTATCCATCTTGATGATAATGTTGAGAATGTGGATATAGCAAAAGTCAATAAATAGTTCACTGTGGTCCCACTCAGTTTGCAGATAGTAATGGTCTGATCTGTAAATGTATCAAAATCATAATTTAAAAGTGGCATAATGGGCACATGCTTCATATGGTCCCATTATCGATACCTTTTAGGTATTTGAGAGGAGCTCCTTCCCTTTATGCCAAGATTATTGGGTAATGCACCAGATTTTCAGAACTTACCAGGATGTGCTCAAACGGGATTCCATAACCTTGAATTTTAATGAACTTCATTAGTTACATATGTTGCAATGAGACTTAAAAGCTATGTTCATGTAACTGTTCTTACTTTCAGTTATGTAACTGTTCTTACTTTCAGTTATAGCTGATTCCTAGGTAGCTGCAAAGATAATGTTGCACCTGCTTGCACTGTTGTGGTGGGAAATGTTTCTCTTGTTATCTAGCTATTATAGGTTCATAGGTTCATAGGTAGGTACTAGGCTATCAGCCCTGGGGCCTATACAAGCCCAGCCAAAAAGGTACCCTGGCTTTTCCCACCCAAGAAAATTATTTTCCTGTGCCACTGTCGAGCAGAGCCGCAGAGGTGATCCCCGGGGTGAATTTCCTATTTCCCATCCAATCATCAAGATTTTTCTTGAAGAGTGCTAATGAGGAGCTTTGTTTGATATAGATAGGTAGTTTATTCCAGAGTATGGGAAGTCTCTGGGACAGGAATCTATCCCTCCGGCATGTTCTGTTTATTGTGGTGACAAGGTTTAGATCCCTAGAGCGTGTAGCTTGGAGGGATTGGGATTTCTTTAAGTGGAGCACGTCAACAGCTCTGGGTTTGACATAGCTTTGTATGTTAGGCAGAGATCACCTCTGAGTAGGCGATATGCAACGGAGTAAAGCTGGAGTTTTTTGAGATGGTCTGTGTAGGGCATCTGTTTGAGGCCGGTAATCCTCTTTGTGAGGTATTTCTGCGGCCTTTTCAGTTGTTGTAGATGTCTTGTGAGGTACATACCAAAAGGGGCATTGTACTCTATAATGGGTCTAATGAGTGATGAGTAGAGGGAAACAAGGACCTCTTTTTTTCCGGATGAGAAACCTTTTGTGATGAAGTGTGCCATGTAGAAGGATTTCCTGACTACTGCGGCAATGTGATTATAGCTATGTTATCATTACTCCTTAGAAATGTATGTGTATATGCTTAAATTGATGCATTTAGGGAAAATTGTGTACAATAGAAAAAAATATATGTGACTTACTGGAGGGGTGAAGGATTTACCTGTAGGCATACAGGTGAGTATATCTGTGTCATAACAAGCAGTGCTTCCTTATATTCACTTGTACCGAAAAATGTAAACAGCACTAGTAAAACATACGTAAGGAATCACTAACAAAATACTGATAAATATTGCTGGTGATTCTGTACAGCATCTGTTGTTATGTTATGGATATTTATTCACTGATACATATTAAAACATGTGCTAGAAATAATGCCTCAGTAAACCAATATCCATGTTTATGTCTGTATGCTGTGTACTCTCTGTGGTATGTTTACAAATATGGAGACTTTCCAACAATTTCTGTAAGTTGTTCAATTGCTAATCTACAGATAATTTCTTCTAAGAGTAATATTTATCACTGATTTTCATGCCATACAGATGAAATGGGGATAGCATTCACTGCTCAATACTGATTGTGTTGATGTAAGCTATTCATGTATAACAGTTCAGATTAATATCACTGCTTTTTTCCACTGGTTGTCTGTTTATACGTAAGTTGCATAATATCTATTAATAATACAGGATGTGTGTGACAGTCATCCAACATTATTGCTTTACACATATGTTATGAGTAGTATGTAAATGTGAAATGCATGCAGACTATGTGGATTGTGTGGCACAATGGTGTTATACTTGGCCCTCCACTACTATGATATCCACTATAATGGGTTCTAATTCTACATATGGCCCCTACAGATATCACAAGTTGTGTTGTTGTTCCAAGTGTTACATCTTTTTCAAACATTGTTTTCATATTGCATTTGTTGTTTTACATGTCATAATATTATACAGCACCTGGACTATTTCATAGAATTTTTCACTGCTCAGGAATGCAGAGAGGTTAAATTGACATAAGCTGTTAATATAATCATCTACATATGTGGGACCTCACATTAATCTAACCATGTGCATATAACTGTCTTCCAGATAGCAAACAGACTTAGAGGTGACAATTTTTTGCCACAGGGAAGTTACATAATAATAGATGCTCTTTGCCAGCATGGACAGGAACTCCTTGGACAGACAAAAAATACAGTGTGGAAGAGTGAAATATGGACTGACTTCACCAACATGATTAGTGCTGTGGGAGGACACAATAGATACTGGGAGGCCTGTCGCTGATGGTGGTCTGACATGATCCTTTGTGCAGCCAACAGGGTACACTGGCACCAGAGGTCAAGGGATGCCACCAGTAGTAGTCTACCATTGACTACCTCAGAAAAGATCACGCTGTTTATTCCATGCCTGCATATGGTCAGTGGAGAGTGCTGCATAACCAGGGCCAGGATAGAAGCAGGTGCGCTAGGCCGTACATGAATGTGGCACATTGCTGCATATAGACTAGATCAGAAATTGTTGTTGCATGCATATTTTAGAATTGTTACTTTTGTGTTGCAGCAGGAGAACTGTGTCATGTTCATGTGGATACACATGCTGATGATGACCAACGTAAGTGTAATGACATGTTGCCATACAACCTCAGTACACACATAATGCTACAACCAATGTGTTTAATGTTGTCTCTATTCATTTGCACAAGTCCAAACAGTTCTGCATAACAGCAGGACATGACAGGTGAGTGTCTGCATACACTGTTACTGTGACCATTACCTGTTATGGCCTCTGCCTCCTGTCATGCCAGTGGTGTATACTGCCATATTGATATTTCCCTAACATTGTAATCTACAGGTATATCTTCTGGAGACATGAGCCATCCAGGTGCACCTACAGACAGACCAGGTATAGCTTCCCACCATGTTCATAACCTGCAGCACTGTGTAGCATAACTGCGTTGTATGAAATTAATGTTGCTGTTTATCTACTCAGGGGCATCTGGCAACATGCTCACTATATATTACGTGAGTATCACTATATCCTATTGCTGGGTTGTATACATGTCATCATGCACCTATGCCTACATACATGACTGTGTTTTCTTTGTCTGTATTTTCCCACTGTAGGATATGCATTATGACAGACAAACTCACCACAAAGGGAGGGTGTAACTGGTTTCCCCTGTTTCTTTCATGTCATTGCTGTTTTTCTTGGGGTTGTCCTCCATTAATAATGGGTCCTTCTACCCCTTCATAGGACAGCCGCCACCTACACCCAGGCCATAACCAACTGGTATGTGTATATAAATCACCAAAATGAAAAAAGACTGTTGAAAAAATGAAGAATGCCACAAGAGCAATGACAGCGTACTCAAACAATGTTTAATGTATATTCAACAAATGTAATGTTGCAGCAGACTGCTGCAGCCACAATAAAAAGTAAATAAAAGCAATGAAACCAACAAGTGCAATATGAAGCGCTTTTCGTCTTTAGTGATTAACAGACTTCTTCATGTGTGTGTATATACTGAGGTTTCTTTTTGAGGATAAACTCTTGGCTAGGCTTGTAAGGGCCCCAGGGCCATTAGCCTAGTAACCTCCTATGATCCTATGATATATTACCTATGATGTGTTTCACCTCTTTTGGAATGGTATATGCTGACAAGTCTGTTACTGCTAATACTGTACTTATGCCTTTGTTTCCCTACGTCAGCTGCATTTCATCCCTCACCTCCAGTGCCAGATTCCCTTGACGACATGTAAGGTGTGTATTATGTTGTTATTCCTCACATATGTCATTCATATTGCATATGTAACATAATTGTTAACTCCCTATTATATAGGTTCCATGGGCCACAGTCAGACACTACCTCCTGCTAAGTCCTTAGCATCTGTAACATTGTAATGATATATTTGTGGCATATGTCAGTAATGATATCCAGCATGTGATATAAGCCTGGTTACCTTACTTGTATCATCTGTCTCTTCTTCAAGATGTCCACTACCTTCATCCTACATTATCCTGTCCACTGATACCAAGGTGGGATCTGATGTGCCTCTCTATAGTAGTATGATCCCTGGCACACAGGGCACAGATTTGGTAATACAGTCTGGCTTAGATGGTGACAGCCATGTGGATGAAGCTGTAGCCTCAAAAGTGGAGGAAACATGTCCATCCAATCTGACAATGTGGGGACATCATATGGTCGTCAGGATGAGGTCTGTGGACCACAGTCCCATGTTAATTCTGCTTGTGATGATGACAATTTCCCACAACACAGTGATACTGCCGAGTGCAATAGACATAAATGTGTAACTGGTGGTATGACCATATGCCAGAGGGTGTCTGCCTACTCCTGCTGGCAAACAAACATTGCCAATAACATCATGGATTTGACATTTGTGCACTTGTCCATGCCATAGATCATGTTTCATGCCAGCTGTGTGTATTGCATGAAAGACAGGAGAGCAGACGCAGTGAGGTCATGATGACATTGACTGCACAGAATGAAAGTGCTTTATCTGTGGTATGGTCTGTTGAATCCCTGGTTATGGCAGTACTACAGCAGTGCCATATTATGAGCAGGGTTCTGAATACCCTGACTGTGATTAGCTGAATGACACATGGGAGAGGCAGGACCATCTCAGTAGACCAACCCTTGCCCATCAGGTATCAATGTCTATACTGCAATGCGCACACACATCTGCTGCTGGCCAATGCAGTGTGGGCCCAGCAGTCATTACCAGACAGGCAAGTCAGACCCATGCTCCTTCCTACAATGTGTCTCAACATGCTGGCATCACCCCATCAGGCTTGTCTGGTGACCATCATGGCCCGAGTGTCTCCATACAAGAAATGGACAGCCAGGACAGCAGGGTGAGTATTCAGTGTGGGCACCATACCTCTCAACTGTACAGATTTTCACAAAATGCCTGGATTTTTTGCCTCATATTTTTGGTCAGTTTTTCATAAAATTGTGGTTTTCTGGAAAATTAGTGGCAAATCATTAAAGACTGAGGTTAGAAAATAATGATAGACATTTGGCTTTTAAACTTCATACCCTTCAGAAAATTCATGGTAATGCACAAGCTGTTGTTATATCAATTTTCTAAGTTTGTAAGAGCAATATAAAAAAAGTGTCCCTCTTTTTGTGCCTTTGTCCCACTTTTATTTATGGCTTTGTCCAGATTTCTTGCTCTAAGAGGTTGAGAGGTATGGTGGACACCCTAGACTGTGTTAGAGTAATACTGTCAGTTGATCCACTATGCTCTGTAGTGTCAGTGCAATGAGGATTACTGGGCAGATCACTGATGATGTCATCTGTCTGTGGTTGTTCTGAAGTTTAATGGCATGGGAGTCCGTAATTTTTACTAACCATAGGTGACTATATTTGGCATATGATACTTTAACCATACTTTACATTGCTATATGTTACTTGTGATACTGACAGCAGTTGTGCAGTATATCTTGAATTTCTTTACTGTTTGCACTATTTGAGAGTGGAGAGATAGGGATGGGGTTCACAAAGGTATGACCCTTGTTGTCTGCCATAGATGCATGCATACTCCACTAGGAGTCTGAATGCATACCTGTGTCACCTTTGGCCTGAATTGATGTTCCCTGTCATGATAGTTTGGTATATGTTCATGCTGTTATATGTTGCAATTATGCTGTTATATCTGATACTCACTGTATGCCTCTAAGGGGCAGTTTCATTATCTGGAATATGAGCTGCTGTGGTGGGGCAACATCTGAACATCAATGTTTAATGTGTGTACATCTGTACGAGTGGCTTGTCATGACTCAATGATGTGTGTCAGATGCCACCTTGTTATCTGAGCCTGGACTTATGTTCACATCCTCTGTTGCTTGCACCCATGTCTTCTGCTCCCTGTGTTCTCCTGCTCCTCCTATTATGGCTGCAGAATGTCATCTTTAGACATCTGGGATTCTTGGGGTAGTTCATCCACACCTGCAGCAGGAGGACCACCATGTGTTGTTCTTAGCATATTGTGTAGAATGGTACACTCAGTAATCGTCTGTGCTCCCTCTTCAGGTATGTATTGCAGTGCACTCCCAGATGTGTCCAGACATCTGAACTTTATGCTGTGCGTGCACTCTGTTATAGGCCTCCTCAACAAGGTTGGAACGTTCCCTGTATGAGGTCATTAGCCATGGCTCAAGTAGATAATCACAGTCACCTGTTGTGGGGAGGAGGAAACACATATGTTGTCATCATGAATAATGTTGACATGGATGTATTTAGCTTACATCCTAGCTATGTTCCTATACTTATCCAGAAGTAATCCCTCAGGTATTTCACCTTGCTGGAATGCAGCCCTCAGACCAGTTTCCCTCCATATGACAGCATCATGGACAGTCCTGGGGTGTGTTGCCATGATGTTTGTTATGCTGCCATCTGCTGTGCAGACTTCCTGACAGTTCAATGATGGCCACCCATTTCTATTGATGTATATTCCTGCTTCTGGGTGCACGGGATCTTAATAAGGATATGGGAGCAGTCTATTACACCAAAAACATTGGGGAACTTTGCAATGTTATATAACTAGTTCATGATATGTCACCACTCCATGGGTATAGATGGAAAGTGTATGTGTTCATCTACCTTAGTGCACATTGCTTCCAGGAACTGTGTAAAGATGCAACTGGCAGCTGTCTGCGATACTCCTACAGCATCTTCCATATGTCTTTGGAATGTTCTGGATGCCAATACACATAGGCTCAGACAGACTTTTGTTTCAAGATCTATTTGGCTGCCTTGCAATGTGCACACAGACATGTGTTGGCACACATTTTGCACACAACCTGCACCATCTGTCTGTCTAAGCAGTACCTCTCAATGATCTCTTCATCTGAGAGTTGGCATAGTTGTCTGTCTATCTGGCTGCCTTTGAAGATGCACAGTCCCCCGCCATGACTTGCAGTACTTCTGACTTTTGCAGTTCACTCACTGTGGGTAGCATTTTTTTGTTGGCATTATTACAGATTCCATAGGATTCCATGGGAATAGCTTCCTTTCCTTGTGTTGTAGTATGGCATTCACCACTGATTTCAAAAACAAAGTCGGCATTGCAGTTTATTAAATTTAAGTTGTGTTGGGCTTGCACATTACCACATTGTGCGATGCAGTTTTTCTTTGGTGTCTAGAGCTGTCTGCAACTAACTTCTGAAATCCAAAAAAAAAAAAAGCTTCCATTTCCTGATTTCCTTACCATTAAATGAGCATCACTGCTTAACCTTAGATAAAGCTAAATGGCTTCCTGTTAATAAACGATTGGACTTGCTTCTTTAATATCAGCTATGGAAACATCTGCATGAAAACAATCTTCCTTCTCTAACTTCTAAACTCATATGACAGAACGGCTCCTAATCTCCCAATCTGAACTACATTCTTTAATTAAACCAGTCTTTCTGTATTCTAGGCCCTAAACTATGAGAATCCCTCATCAATCTTAAAGGCATTTTGTCTTATTCTAAATGTTTGCGCTCTGCTAAAATCTCATGTTAAACTGCAATCCCTGTGCAACTGCCTCCCATCCATACATATTCTTTCCCTACCAGGAGCTCTGTTGTAACTGTTTGTTCACCTACATCCCATTTCTCAAGTAGATAATGTACATATTACTGTTTACATGTATGTATTTTGATGTTGTCATTCATTATATATTTATTCTGCTACAATTTACTGTTCTGATGTGTACTATGTGTATGTCATCTACACCATAGGCTGAGACTGAAATTGGTCAGTTGTGATCAGTGCTCTATCCCATTTAACAAATTCAAAAAGCAAACAGGCAAATAAATAAATGTTTGCTGAAGTATGGCACACATTGAATATGAGTACACTGCCCACTAAGTCCACAACAGAACATAACAGGTACATGTAGTCAGAATGGTCCTGTTAAACAATATCAGTTGCCAAATCATCCTCTGCCTTAACTGTTACTGTACAGAGACAGGTTCAGCGCTTAATTCAGATAACAACAGATCAAAATAGAATGTTGTGCAAACATTGCAGGGATACTCTTCCTTTAATGTGATGGAGTGGAGAAAGAGATGTACCTGCTCATCTGTTAGAATAGCGAGAGGGCTGTGGTTTGTCCCTGTAGTCTGAGGACTGACACAGATACCTAAAGCGTATACATATATATATATATATATATATATATATATATATATATATATATATATATATACTTTCACATGCACACTGCTGAATATCAATGACACTGGACAACCAGACAAAATACAAACAATTGTGATAACAGGCACAAGAGAATGTTACTCATCCAAACCCACTGGGCAATCACAGTAATACTCTGTCCTTATAAAAGTGAATGTTATGTCTACTAATGTGAAGAGGGCAATCCATTTTTATTGCAACTCATCATGAGACAGTATAAGGCTTTGATGCATGTTGGAACAACTTTCAGGCTGAAAAGCAGTAAGCAGATGAAGTCAATACACAACATAGAAATAAAGACCATCAGGCAATTCTCACTGTATGACTGGCAAGTTTAAAGAGAATGATGTAGCAACCGTCAACAAAACATAACTCATTTTATAATATGTAGTCATCACATCGATTGCATCTTATAGTGTTTAATACACTAGCCCAAATTTCACTGAGAAATTGCACATCTGAAGAGAAATGAAAAGGCTTAACTATTACCCATTCAGCTTGTAATGCATGATCAGTTAGATGCATTTGCTATATCTTTGTATTATATGCAATTATTTTTATATCCACATTGCTAAATCTTTCCTTAACCAATGGAACTTTCTTCCAAAAGCTGAGAGTAGCTTTCACATGGGAACTGAAACATTTTGTACTTTTTACTGTAATTTTGTTTTATACTAGAAAATATGTTCACATTAGATTTGAGTAGATAATAGATCATTCATGTTTCTGTTTCATGTCCTTGATTTTCTTTGAAAATTAATGCAAGAGAATCCCCACTGAAACTGAAAGGGTTAAAACATTCAATTTACTGACACTATGAACTTGCGGCAACAAACCTGCTGTTGCAAAGGAATTATTCACTTAATTATCCAAAGGAATTCACAGTTCTCTTCATTTATATGTATGCATGTGATTAATTTTATAGAACCTTCCGTTACTGCTTAGGGGATTTGTCCTGACTTACATGAAAAGACTGCTAACACAAGCTAGGCTAGCCAACTTATTATCCATTTAATCAAAGTGAATCAGACTTCAGCATTGGGCTTCTTATCTAATGCTAAGCAAATCCTGATATACATGTTTTATTAAACACACAGAATGCATGCAGCAGGTTCCTATAATCAGTAATGTGTTCCCAAAATAAAATGAGCAGCAGTGATAAACCTGCCAAAGTATAATAAAATTGGAGATGTATTGATGAAGCCAGGTTCTATCTTTACTCTATCGTATGTGTCATCAAAATACAATACCTTAAACAAGTTTGCTTAGCATTTTCACACTAAAAAGTATCCTTGACAATAAGATGAGATCTAACATTCAATTTTATATAAATTCTCATGGGTGGTTAAAATGCACAACTTAACTTATTGCAATAATGTTAACATATGTTGTGGCATTGACAGACTGAGGGCTCTGTAACAGGTAACACCACCTGGACAGCAGGTACGTCTCTTCCTCCACTCTATCACAGGAAAGGAAGATATCCCTGCAATGTTTGCACAATTTTCGATTTTGAACTGGTGTTACCTGAATTAAGTGCTGAACCTGTCTCAGTACAGTAACAATTAAGGCAAAAGATGACTGGGCAACTGGTATGACATAGTTCCTGGTAGGGAGAGAAAATGAAATGCTTAGTCAAGAAATGTGGTTAGGTGATATGTGTTGATGGGAGGCAGTTGTACTAGGCTTGCAATTTAACATGAGATTTTTAGCAGTGCACAAAAATTTAGAATAAGGCAAAATGCCTTTAATATTGAGGAGGGATTCTCATAGTTTAGGACCTAGAATAGAGAAAAAAGGGTTTAATTAAAAATGTAGCTCAGATTGGGACCCATATGATTGTATTTCCTGAATTTATAGGAGCAGTTCTGCCATATGAGTTTAGAAGTTAGAGAAGGAAGATTGTTTTCATGCAGACATTTGAATTGCTGACATGATAGAAGCAGTATTTGCTTTGTATACTTATTTTCTGAATTTGACTAAAAATAGCAGATTTTACTTTTAGTAACTGCAATATTGTTCTTTTATACACTGTGCCACTTAAGATAGTGGTTACAAAAATGTGTATAATAATTTGGGGCTTTTTCATGGCAACTTCATACTTTTTAGCATGAAATAGACAAGTCTTATATTTGTTATATACACTATATTATAAAGTCAATCATGTCCACTTGTTTGTACTTCTTTGTTCTTACTGCAAATAAAATAAAAAGCAATCATAGTCACACCATCACAGTCAATTTGTTTTCATTCTTCATAGGTCCCCAAACCTTGGAAATATAATAGCTGGTGAGGAATACAGAAATAACATATGCACACAGGAGAAGAGGACAAAATCATGGAAAAGGTCTGTACACTCAAGTCCATTTGGATCGTACCTTAAAATGCACTAATATTGTGTGGCCCTGAGCTGTAAATAGTGGCAATCATTAAGTCATTATTTAAGATGTCCCAGGACTTAAAATAAGCCAATGTCTATACTAGTCAACACTCTTCACTCAATCTTTGGTGCCAGCCTTCTTGGGTATTGAAACCATTTTCTGTCTATGGTCATAAATAAATGTGTTCTTTTAGTTAGGCTAAAGGATTACTGTTGCTCTGGACATATTATGATTGAAATCTACAGTTTTTTGAGCTTAGTATATACAAGGTATTGCTGATTTTGTTAAAAAAAGGAAAATGTTACACCACTTGTAAACCTGGGTCATCATGCAAATTTACAACTCTCAAACTAGCAGTATGTTTTACAGTTCAGAAGCAAGCACTCAAATGTCTGCAGCATATATTGAGATACAACATAAGTTCGACCTGAAGAAAATTGTACATTTTTTTAGGTATTCCTACAAGTGGTGCAGGTGATCTGGAACATTCCATATCATCAATTACCACAAGCATAAGTCACTAGTGACCCCAATTATGGCATTTTTCCATATAGGAAACCATATGTGCTATCCTATGGTCCTTGGTCTGCTCTTTAGAACATTTCTGGTTTTCGGGCAGATTATTGGGATTTGAGGTTGAATGATGACGACCAACATTTGAGTCTTCATACCCTTCTGGGGATCCATGTTGATGAAAAAGCTGTTGGTCAGTGGAGATGGTATATGTAAGCTATACTGCACAATGTCTCTTATACTAAGGGACAAAATGAACTGCGATGAGGAAAGGTGATGAGGGACTGGCGTATGCGGTGACAGTTTTAAACAGAAGTACAAAGCTTTCCATTGTTCATTTGTTCATCAATTCTTATTATAAACTTTGCTGTCTTGAAATCATTCAGTTCTGTAAATGATATAATAGTTATAATGCATCTGGTTACCAATACTAATTGTTTCAGTGCTTAACTTTTGAAGGCTTTATGGTATTTCTAGAACTATTATTTGGCCAACATTTGATCAATATTATCTCATTTATAAAAAAAGGAGGAAAAAGGAAAAAGAAGAAAAGTATGAGTTACTCAGTTGCTTTGGTGAAGCAAAGATAAATCCCCCCACCAGTGATTGTCATACAGATGAGATAAAATACCAAAAGGTTATACTGCTAGCTGAGTTCTTACTAGAATGCTATGACTCGTAGTCTTTTTTGTTAGTTGTTTGAACTCATAATCAGTTGTAAGTTAGGATATTACCGCTTTGGCCCTTTCTATCTCTAGTTCAAACTGACTTTAAACTTTATCTTTCCAAGAGCTTATACACTTCTATAGGTATTGTTACCTATATACCCCTTCAAAAACTTTACTCAATTTCTCCTCCTTTCCTCAATGTAACAGCTGTGTACCATTCCACTTATTATATAACAATTTTAAGGAGCTGAGTATAGAGTATGAAGTGCATTTAGGTAAGGTATGTGGGTCTATATCAAGTGAATGAAAATTTATATAATTGAACGTATTTACATCGACACATAAACGCCGAAACAAGTAAATGTCAAACACGTAAAAGCTTGAAAATCAAAACATTGAAAACTTTTAGTTGGCCAGCAACTGCTCCCTAGTGTAATAAGTGCAACTAACCACCAAAATTAACTTTTCTTACCCTACCAAGCTGTGTTTTATGTGCAAGAAAGGAAATATATTTTACAAACAAAATGGGTATTAAACTATACCGTATTTTAAGTAAACTACAAACTAAGTGATTACATATTTAAATAACCTCCTCGCCCAAAAAATCAAAATATGCACTTCAATAATATGTAGAAAACATATGGTGCACACAGCATATCGATGTTAGTATGGTATTAAATTTTAAATAGCATCCCAACTGCACGTAAGAATTCAAGTATAGTATACTGTTCTTTATTTTTTCAAAACAGTTTATAGACAAAAGTCCCTTTCTAAATGTTTTTTCTTCTTTGGAGAAACAGGACATGCAGACATTAACTGTAATCTAATTTCGTCAACCCGATTTTGCTCTCTAACAAGTACTGACAGAACAGCTGATATGTCAGAAATATGTCTGCCTAGCAGACACCTAATCCTCCTATGCCAGCCCTCCACATAATGTTGTGTTCGTGGTAAAGAAACATCGTTCAAACAGGAGACATTCCAGAATGATATAGGGTACACAGGAGGAAACCGTAAATTAATTGTAGTTCTAGTGATCTGCTTCTGTAAGCGGCCCAACACGTAAATATCAGAGAAATATGTGATCAACTCTTTCCCGTCACCAGGAAATGTTTTACTTAGTTCTCTAAATGCTGGAATCACTTCATCTTCCCTCAAAAATGAAAGTGCTATTAGTTCTTTAACGCAATGCTGAAATTCAAGAGAAGTACCATAAAGTCTAGATAAGTTAAGTTGCTGAATTTTACGCCACACATTCTGTGAGAAATGGAAGAAACAACCTTTACTTTTCACATTGAAAAAGTTTGCTTCTATACTTTTAATTGCAGCTAGTTCAAAGTCACACAATAAGCATTCCACCAAAGGTGTTAGATCACATCTAGCTAACAAGTTAAACAGACACACCCACATCAAATTGTATGCCTTAAAAGACTTTTTAGTCATCAAGACATATACTAAATGAAGACATCTCTGTTTGTCACCACGATTAACAAATGCATGAACACTATATAACTACCTACATAGTCTACCTTTTGTAAGGAATACTCCATCCATGAACCATATTTGTATTACACAAGTCTTTGACATTTTCTTTTGTTGTAAACAGTAAAACATGTATATTTAACTGCAAATCTTCTTTACGTTCCTGGATAAATTCAGATTCTTTTAATTTATAATCATCCAGACATACTGCATCTAAGGTTGTACATGGTTTACAGTTTGTTAACAAAGTTTTTATCCTAACTCTGTTAACCTGTTGTAATAGTGATCGCCTAGTTGGCAATGCAACAGCAGACTCAAAGGACATGGTAGCAAGAATGTCATCAACAACTAAACACGGTGTGTTCCTGCAAGTACTAGCCATATCCTTCAATGTACTACATACTTTGTACTTTTCAACTAACATTGGATCTGATGGATGGTCATGAATAGTAGACTTCAGGAGAATTTCTTCTCCACCTTTATCAACTGTTATAGCCCTACCCTTACATTTATCTGTTGTTTTCAAATGACAGCACCAATACTTATGGCTTTTTAGAACCTTCTCTAAATTGTACAAATAGCGGTCAACAACTAGCATATCTTTCTTTTTTGGGGATTTAACTGTGTAATAGTTACAACCTATTACACCAGGTCCAGCAAGAGTGCTACAAGCCATAGCTGCAGGTATGACTGCTGTATGCACACGTATTTGCAGGAAATGTTAATTTAAATACTGTGTTGTTATGTTTTATTTTCGTTATGTTTTTAAGCATTTCACATGAATTCTAAACGATATTTATTTAATTAATTGATAGTGAAGTTACAAAATTGAATATACGTTCACTTTTTGTTTATTTTATTTACGGGTATTGGTGTGATTTCATACATATTCATATTTACGTTCGGACATCATCATTTAACATACCTAACAGGCAATGTGGCCAACTAAAACAGTTCGATGATATATTTTTCGCTGAAAGAACATTTTGGCATTTAGTTGTTTCGGCGTTTATATGTTGATATGAATACATTTGATTATATAAATTTTCGTTCACTTGACATAGACCCAAGGTATGCTATGCTCTTGCTTCTTACTGTATATTTTTAATTTGGGAATATATACGCTGATAGAACAAAGCAAGGGAAATAACATGTGTTTAAATTGTCTTGTTGATTGTGTACATCTCCACACTCTACATTTCCCTTCACTTCTTGGCCTAGTAGTTTAATGGTTAGGCACGGGATATGGGCAGGAAGAGATTTGTGCTATTTGTCTTCTTACGGGTCAATGGCTACTTCTATTATAAATATAAAGTATAGTGCTAACTCAGTTCACTTTATTCTATTTTCTCTTACTCATAACACCATAAAATGTGGGTGATTGACTCATGGAATAGTAAGGGGATCCAAATGGCTAAAAACTGGAAACTTAGCACCTCATTTTTAAATCAACGGCAAAAATAATATTAGTGTATTACTGAACATTGGTCACAAGATATGGGGAAAAATGGATTAAAAACAATTTCGCTCCCAGTAAAGATTCAAATAGTGCAGGCATTGCAATAATTGTTAAATCGTCCTTCCAAGACAATATTTTACAATATGACATAGATTTAGAGGGTAGATGGTCCTTTATAACTTTTAAGTGCCCACATGTTGACAGATCTATTCTTTTGCTTAACCTACATGCCCCCTGCTGTAATCAACAAGATGTCTTTATGTAGATATACAAGTTAGTATTTCATTTCCAAAATCATTATTTAATATTAGGTAGTGACTGGAATTCCTGTCAAGATCCTATAGTAGATAGATCAAACTTGAGCAGGCCATATAATAGTCATGCCACCACAGCAATTGAAAAACTAATAAATTACTTTGTACTATTTGATCCATATAATTTTCAAAAGGAAAAATCACCCAAAGATTACATTGACTTTTTACTCACATTGCCATAAAGTATAATCCAGAACTGATTTTTTCTTAATTTCTGAATTCTTCCAAAACCTTGATATAAACTCCACTGAATTCAGCCAACTTTCAGATGAAGAGATCATTGAAAAGTACTGCTTAGACAGACAGATTGCTATTAACTGGTCTTACAAAACCAACTTTTGGGGTAAGAGTCACAATTGGTCTTTGAATCCTAACCTACTAGTGAAAGACGACATTGTAGGAGGGATTAATGTGATTCTGGAAACTCTTTTAAAGGAGGTGCCCGATTCCCAACTTCCACTGGATGTTGAATGGGCCTCCACTAAAGCTAAAATATGAAGGTTCCTTATTAATAAAGCAACTTATTACAAAAATATACAAAGCCAGAGAAAATTTAATAAAGAATCGGATTATAAAGCTAGAAGCATAAGTACAAACAAACTTTAGTGAAGAGTCTGAAAACCAACTAAACCTTCTCAAGAAAGACCTGTACTTATTTAATATAAGACAACTGTCTTTTCATGAAGCCAAGATCCTGGCCAATTACTTGGAATGGTTGCAGACCCCTTCTAAACTCCTAGCAAGTTTAATATGCTAAAACAAGTCTAGTCCTACCATTTCCGAGATAATTTTTCAAGGTAGAACATACTTTTCTAACAATGACATTGTACAGTTTTTTGAAAAGCTCCACTCACAGACTTTTGGGGGTCAAACTCCTTTAGATTCAGAAGGGGAGATAATACAAGTCATGAACCAATTAAATTTTCCCAAGATTGATCAATTCCATCGAGAGTGCATTTCATCTCCTATTACCGAACATGAGATAATAACTGTAATTAACAATCTCAAACCTAATAAAGCACCAGGCCCAAATGGTTTTACTGCAGAGTTTTACAAGACCTTCTGCTTAAAAATATCCAAAGGTTCTGTTATACTTATTTAACTACTTCATTGATAATACCATCATTGATGTTCACTTTAACTCCTCTAAATCCATTCTCATCCTCAAAGAAAATGCCGACCCTAAAATCCCCTGACAACTACAGACCCATTTCCCTGATTAATCTGGACTTTAAAATTTTCACCACAATATTGACTAGCAGACTAAAATCTATTATCTCCAAGATTGTATCACCCAGTCAATCAGGATTTATTCAGTGCAGACAAATCGTCAACAACATGCTCACACTGGATGTATTGATAAAGCTTTCTAACATAAAACACAATCCCATATTTGCTCTCACAGTCAATGCCTCCAAACCCTTTGACAGACTCAGTTTAGAATTTCTGCTCCTGACACTACCTTATTTTGGACTACCCTCAAGTTTTGTTCAAACCATCAAAATACTGTATACTAATGCCTATACCTCACTGTACATTAATAGGATTACCTCCAATAGGATTAACATTAAAAATGGAACACTGCACAGATGCCCTATTTCCCCATACCTCTTCAATGTATACATTGAACCTTTATTCTTACTTATTATCCAGAAAACCTTCCATCACATTCTGATGGTTTACAACACTAAGATTGTTCTCTCAGCATTCACAGATGACCTAAGCCTCTATTTTACTTTGCCAACTTCATATGCACCAAAAATTCTGAATTCAATTAATACCTTCTTGAAACCTTCCAACTACAAACTAAATCCTAATAAATCTGGAATTTTCCCTGTCATTTCATCTAACCTACTTCTTTTATACCTCCGGTCATCTGGAATCAAACTAAGACACTCCCTGAAATACTTGGGAATCTCCTTTCAGCAAGACCCTAAGAGATATATTCAAAATAACATCACAAATACATGGTTGACCTTACAACAAGATTGTAATAGACGGAACAAGCTTCAGCTTCCTTTCCTATCCAAAGTGGCAGTCATTAAGATGAACATTTTACCAGGGATACTATATATCTTCATAAATATCCAGATGATAGTACATAATCATTTTTTCAAAAAATGTCATTCTACCCTAGCTAAATTCATATGGTCTCCTAAATCAGTTAGAATTTCTTACCAAAGACTAATATGACCTAAATAAAAAGGGGGATTAAACCTCCCTGATTTCAGATTATACTACAATATAATTAATAGTAGCAGATTAATATTGATAGCAGACTATAACCCAAATAAAAAAGCATGGTCCCCTTATTGGATAGAACTATACTAAAAATATGTTGGATATCTTAATTTTAACCCCAAAGTCCTCTCCTTCCTGAATAAATTGAGCCTGAAAAGATCCAAACTCCATACTTTCCTAAAGAACAGCATAGCTAACTTACAAAATCTGATTGAATCATTGAACTTATTCAGTGACTTCACTACCTTAAAGCCACTTCATGTTAACCCAAATTTAAAACTTAACAACACAATCCTAAACTTAGATGACTTCCCTCTTTTAAGGGAGTGCAATGTTCTCAGTCTTTATCCTTTACAAGATCAATGCATCTCAGAGCTGAGAGCTTCACTAAATCTTCCTAAGAGTTATACCATCATCTTAAGACAGGATAGAGAATTGTGTTCCAAAATTCTGTCTAACCCCAATCTAGATAATAATGAAATAAATGCTTACAAAACTATGTGGACCCTATTCTCAATGAAGAAAAAATGATTTCAAACACATGTAAACTACTTGTTGTACTTAGATTTCAGAACAAAATCCTGTTTTCAAAGTATTGGTCCGAATTAAACCCAACAATCTTAAATGACCAAATCTTGTGCTCAATCCAATTAAACTCTAAAATAATGCATTTCAAAAAACTCAGTTACACCCAGTTTATGATTATCAATGCATATATCACCCCTACTGCTAAAAATAAATTCAGCCCCTCAATTTCCCCTTTTTGTCCATATTGTGGACAAAAAGAGTTGATCTCCTTCACATTTTTGGAGTTGTAAGTGTTCTTATAAACTATGGTGTTCCTGAGAGTTAAACTCCAAAAGATGGGTTATGAGAAATTGTTACATATACCTCTCTGCGTAGTTTAACAAGGTTGCAAACCCCCATTGAAATTATAGTATTTGCTCTAAACTCTACATTACTTTAAATTGGAAGGACAGATCCTTGCTTGCTTGGAGAGGGTTTAAACAGATGGCAGTTAAATACCTGTCAGCTCATAAGGTTTTAAGGGCTAACCATAGAGCTTATCCACACTTCACTGAATATTAGAACATATTATTTGATCTCATTTTGCAGTGACTGTCTTGTGTGTGCTATCCTCAATGGAGAGATAATGCAAAGAACCTGGATCTCTTCATGCATGAATCCCTGTTTTGTTTTCTTCTCTCTCTTCTTCTTTCTTCTCCATCCATGACTATTTTGAGAAGTCCCATAATTATTAACTTATCTTTATCACTCTATGCAAATTATTTTAGTAATTATATTCAAGTATATACTCCTTCTTGTAAGGCATCTAGCACTTTTGTAAATAGTTTTGTAAATAGTTTATTGATGCTTAAATCTTTGTTTGTATATATAATACATTTTATCATATAGTGTTGCAGTGTCTCAGTGTCAGTTACTGTTGTACTAGTTAAAATTCAATAAAGATTATGAAAAAAAGAAATAACATAAGCACAGGCTAATGTGTAGAATATGTACTTATTAAGATAAAGTATGTATTCTTGCACAGTAAAAGAAAAGTAGATTCAGGACAAACTACTGAAATAGTCCTATACCATTCCTTCTACCTTTTTCTCATCTGTAAAGTCCCATATTTCATTTTCTGTTCTTCTTTCTTACAGATTTATAGTACAACTTCCCCATCATCTTACTTAGGGAAGATGTATGCTACTTGTAAGTGCCTGTCTGCTGTAGTCAGTGGCAACTTTTTGACTCTGAAATGATCTCTACCATTGCCTATGGATGAATTCTGAGTTTTGCTTCTAAAGCCTCTAACCATAGAAACTGCACTTAGCCCCTAATCTGAGTGGTTTATCTTTCCTTTCCTTTTAGCTCTAAGGACTTGAGAGACATGCATTTCACCTTAAGGTGAGCTTAATGGAGGTTGTGGTGCCATTGAGGTCACTTGGTGATCTGCTGTTTTCCGCATGTGATACCCATGTCAGACATTTTATGATGCAGCTTCAGTGTCTTGTAGCAATTATTTCAGTGAGTCTATTATTCATGGCCTTAATTGAACTGGCAACTTAAAACTTTGTGGGGAAACTAAATCAAGCATCTGTGTAGTGTCAAAACCAGCTGATCTGTTGTATAAGGATGACAAATGCAGTAAACATGACTATAGTTGTAGGAAAAAATATTGTCATGAGTACATTGACCTTCCCACTTAATGCAGAGACTCTTCCAGTAGCACAGATATTTGTTGTTAACCACTATCTTTAGATGGTTCTGTTAGTTGACCCAGTTGTCACAAAATGAGGAGGCACATGCCTAGGAACTGTTGTTTCTTTGCAAATCTTTCTTAATAAATATGCACTAAAAACGTTTCCCCAAAAAGTAGCAATGACCCATATTCTGTGCTGTATCTCATTATCCATATTGTGCATCAAAGAGGTTTCCTCTGAGAGGTTGGAAAAGTTTAGACTTTTCACTGGTTTATAGCAGGTTGCATATTGAACATAAATAAAAGTAAAAATTGCTAAAGTGAGCATACTATCAACACATTGTCAGCAGCAAAGATCCACATTGTTTCATGCAATGTACACTAATGTATGGAATGCACAAGGCTGTATTTAATGCATATATTTCATTTTTTTCTCATAGAAGTTGATTGACAATTTTAACTTGTATCTCTTTTAGTATGTTTAAGGTTAACATTTTAACAAGATACGATACAATGAAAATAATTGATTATTAGTAGTCATAATCTGTCACCATCCATCATCTATAAAATTAAAGGCCAGATTCCAAAAGATAGTTGTGGACAGTGCAGCACTGTGAAGGAAGATTTCAGTGCACCAGCTGTAGGTGCAATTTCAGAAGATACACCGAAAACAGTATAAGTACTTAACTATTCAACATAGGATAATTATAGAATTTGTGCACACACATCAGATTCCAAAACACATCGTGCATGTCCAGCACAACTTAAATGCAACAAACTTCAATGCCAATTCTGTTTCTGAAATTCTCAGGGAATGACATACTTGACCACAAGGAAGGGAAGCTGTTCCCATGGAATCCTAATAAATCCATAACACTAGTGAAAAAAATGCTAACTGCAGTGAATGAACTGCAACAGGCTGCAGTATTGCAAGCTACGGAGGAGGATCTGTCTGTGTATTGTAGAAGGCAGACAGCTGGACAGAGAGCAAAACTGCAATTAAGCCAACTGTCAGATCATGAAATCATTGACAGGTACTGCAGCAGGTACTCTCTGCTTTTGCAGGCTGTGTGTTAAATGTATGTGCCACACATATCTGTGTGGGCATTGCAAGGCAACCCCATTATTCCTGAAACAAAAGTGTATCTGACCTAGGTGTACTGGTATCTGGAACATTCCAAATACACATGACAGATGCTGTAGGAGTGTCACAGGCAGCTAAGGACATCTCTGTCAACATTTTTACCTGATGATAACATATGTGTTCATTCCCCACAAAAGTTGACTGTGGTTATCCACTCAAACAGTGACCAATGAGCCCGTACAGAGACCCATCATACCCTCCAGGGGATGCATACAATAGACCACACACCATGACATGAAATACCACTGAGTATGCATTTGGTGTACTGAAAGCCAGATTCAGATGTCTAGACACATTTGGGGTTGCACTGCAATACACACCTGAAAAGGCAGCACAGATGATTACTGTGTGCTCCCTGCTACACAATATATTAACAACAGCACATGGCAGTCTTCCAGCTGCAGGTGTGTGTGAACTACCCCAAGCACCCCAGATGTCTGAAGATGGCATTCTGCAGGTATCAGAGGAGGAACAGAAAGACACAGTGGGCAGATGACACAGGTATGGGTGATGGAAGGTGCGATCATAAGTCCAGGACCAGGCGACACGGCAGCATGTGACACATACCATTGAGTCATGACAAGCCACATGTACAGAAGTACACAGATTAAACACTGATGTTTAGGTGTTGCCCCACCACAGGAGCACAGACTGCATCTAATGGCAATTACCCAGATGTACACACTGACTATAATACATAACAACACAATTATAACATACAGCCATATGAACATATACAAATCTTTCACAACATGGATAATCAACTCAGGCCACAAGTGACACAGTTATGCATAAAGACTCATAGTGGTGCATATGTATATGGCAGACAAAAAGGGACATACATCTGTGAAATACATTTCTATCTGTCCACTATCAAAAGATGCAAGCAGGAAAACAACTCAGGACAGAATGAAGAACTGTTGTCAATATCGCAAGCAACATATATCAGTGTAAAGTATGAATAAACTGTACTATGCTAAATGAAGTCACCTATAGTTAGTAAGACTCCCATGGCATCAGACCTCACAACAACCATAGACAGATGACATTGTCAGCGGCTTGCACAGCAATCATCATTGCCATGGAGTAAGACTGACACTACAGGATATAGTGGATCAACTGTCACTGTTAATCTAACCCAGTCAGTCCCGACTTCCCTACCACATATGGAAACACATAGCCCAATCTGCTCCACAGAGGAGACTGATGGGGTGATACCAGCATGTGTATACATACTGTGGGAAGGATCATGAGTGCAAGTTGATTGTCTGGTCATGACTGCCAGCCCATACAAGATGAGCCAGCAGCAGAAGTGTGTGCATGTTGCAGCCTAGACATCGACACCCGATGGGCAAGTGTTGGTCTTCTGAGAGGGGCCTGCCTCACCGATGTGGCAATTGGATAAGCACAGTTAGGATGCACTGAACCCTGCTCATGCTACAGCATTGTTGTAGTACTGCTGTAGCCAGAGATTCAACCGACCATGCCTTAGACAACATGCTTTCATTCTGTGCAGCCACTGCAGCCATGACCTCACTATGACTGTGCTGTTATCCTTCATGCAGCATACCCAGCTGGTGTGATCAAGATCCGTGGCATGGGCACGTGCATGGATGTGAGATCCATGACATCACTGGGAATGTTGTTTGCTATAGGAGTAGGTGAACACCTTCTGACTCATGCCCATGCATGCCACCTACATGCCTACATCTACTGCAATGGACAGTATCGACACATTGTGGGGAAGTGTCAGCATTACCAACAGACTTAACATGGTGCTGTGGTTCACAGGCCTCTTCCTGTCCACCATCTGATATCCTGTCATTGTCAGAATGACTCAGCAAATTCTCCTCTACATCTGAGGACACAGGCTCATCCACATGACTGTCACCATCTGGGACAAACTTTATCACCAAAGCTGTGTTTTGTGTGCTAGTGGCCATGCTACCAAACTGAGACACCTCAGATCCCACATCAGGATCAGTGGAAGGGCTAATAGAGGATAAAGGCAGTAGATGTGATACAAGAAGAGACAGATGACACAGGTCACATCACATGTATATCATTAATGACATTTGTCAATACAATGTTACAGATAATAATGACTTACCAGGAGGTCTTATCTATGTATGGCCCACGCAACCTATATAACAGGGTGTTGACAGTTATGTTCCATATGCCATATACATGACTTATGTGAGGAATACAAGCATAATGCACACCTGACATGTCCTCGTGGGAAGGCCATGTCAGAGGAGAGGGATGAAATGTAACTTTTGTAGGCAAACAAAGGTATAAACACAGCATTCTTAATCATATCCTTGTCATTATGTACCATTCTGACAAGGTAAAACATACAGTAGATAATACATACACATACCAGTTGTTTGTGGCTGAGATGCTGATGGCAGCTGTCCTATGCAGGGGTAGAAGGACAGAGTGTTAATGGAGGACAATGACAGGAATAACAGCAAATGGCATGTATGAAAGGGAGGTAATAGCACACCAGTGACACCCTCATGATGTGATGAGTTTGTCGGTCATAATGCGGATCCTGCAGTGGGAAAATAGAGACAAAGCAAATACAGTCATGTATGCAGGCACTGGCATAGGCACATGAAGACATGTACAACACAGTAATAGGGTCTTGTGATAATCATGTGATGTTTGGTGCACCTGTTGGCTAGATGTCTCTGTGTAGAAAAACAGGAACATTCATTTTATACCTTACAGGTCTTGTACACATTGCTGCAGGATATGAACATGTTTGAGAACCATACCTGGTCTGTCTGTAGGTGCACCTGCATGCTTCATGCCCCCACAAGATGTACCTGCATTTTAATATATGAGGGAAATATCAATATAACAGTATACAGCACTGACATGACAGGAGGCTGAGGCAATAACAGGTAATGGTCACAGTAACAGTATATAGAGACACTCACATGTCATGTCCTGCTGTTGTGCAGAGCTGGATGGACCTTTGCAAATGAAGAGAGGGATCTGTGATCAACACTGGCTACCCCTGTCCATGAGGGTCAAGTGTGCCACCCCAGGGGTGAATTTGGGATTTTCCATCAAATTATCTAGGTTGAGTTTGAATAGAATCAGTAAGGAGCTCAGTTTTATGTAATTAAGGAGTCTATTCCAGAGAGGTGGCAGTCTCTGGGAGACATATCTGTCTCTCCAGCATGATCTGTTAATGTCACAAGCTAGGTTGAGATCCCTAGAGTGAGTGACTCTTGAGCCATTTGATTTGCAGATGTGCAGCATTTCCAGTAGGACAGTGTTGGAGATTGCTCTATAGGTCATGCACAAGCCACCTCTCAGCAGCCTATAAGATGCCTAGTAAAGTGACAGGACTTTCAGCCTGTCCACATAGGTCATAGGATCATAGGATCATAGAATCATAGGAGGTTTCCAGGCTATTGGCCCTGAGGCCCTTATAAGGCTAGCCAAGAGTTTAGCCCATGTTTAGACATGTCAGCACCCAAAGCCCCCGTCCAGTGCGGACACAGATGGAATCCCAGGGATGCATTTTCTGTTTCCCATCCAGTTATCCAAGTTGTGCTTAAAAAGGGATAATGAGGTACTCTATTTGATGTGCAGAGGGAGTCTATTCCAAAGATGGAGGAGTCTCTGGGACACAAATCTGTCCCGCCAAGAAGTCTATTGATATCAGAGTTGAGGTTGCGCATACAGGTTGCTCTAGTGGAGCTTGACTTGTGGATATGCAGCAGTCCCATCAAGCTGGGGTCTGAGATTGCTTTGTATGACAGACAGATGTCACCTCTGAGAAATCTGTATGAAACTGAGTAGAGGGACAGGGCTTTTAGCCTATCTGTGTAGGGTAGATGTTTGAGGCCCTGGATTCTCCTGATGAAGAACCTCTCTGGTCTCTCCAGCTGCTGCATGTGCTTTGCAAGGTACATGCCAAAGGGGGGGGGGTGGTGTTGTACTCAATAATTGGCCTTATAAGGGAAGAATACAGGGATGTTATGACCTCTTTGTCCCTAGATGAGATACCCTCAATTATGAGGCGGGCCACATAGAAAGCTTTCCGTACAACAGAAGCAACATGGTGGTCAAAAATCAGGTTGCTATCATCCTGGGTGCCCAAATCCCTCGCTACTGATTATGTACTTAGGACATTGTTATTAATGTGATAATATGTGGGGACGTCACTCTCCCCAAAGGGGATGATGATGCATTTTTTGGCATTCAGCTTGAGGCCATGTTTCTGGCACCAGTCCATACCTCTCAACCGTACCATATTCCTCGGTAAATACCAGTTTTGAGGGCAGATTATTGGGTTGCCACAAATTCCTGCATGGCCCTTTAATTTCCAAATTTCCTGCTTTTTTTTTACTCCTGATGTCATCACATGCAGGGCATGTGTGATGACATCAGCTTCTGCAGACCAGTCTCTGTGTACACACAACACAGCTTTCATCCCCCACTCGGCTCCTCCTCCAGGCCTCCAGGTAAAAAATGTAAACCTATATGCAAGACATTACTTATAGCAGCTTTACTTACTTTACCTATTTAAGAAATGGCTTTAGAAAACTTATTTAAGAAACAGAAATGTATGTGCTTTTTTTTATTTTACTTTAATGGCCGAGTGAGGGGAACTGTGTACTTTCTTTAATGAACAGTTGCAGAAACTGTAATGGCAGGCAAGTTACATTTGTCAGAAAACTTATTTAATGCAGGCAAGCATGTTACCAGAAAAATTATTTAAGAAACAGCAGTGCTTTCTGCAGGATTACTTTAACAGCTGCACTTTCATGTGATTACTTGCTTTAACGGTTGCACTTTTATTTTATATATATGTGATTATTTGTTTAATGGATGCACTTTCATGTGATTACTTGTTTTAAGTTTAACAGCTATACTTTCATTTTATATATGTGATTACTTGCTTTAATGGTCGCACTTTCATGTGATTGCTTTAATGGCTGCACTTTCATTTTATATATATGTGACTACTTGTTTTAACGGCTGCACTTTCATGTTATTACTTGCTTTAAGAGCTGCACTTTCATGTGATTACTTGCTTTAAGAGCTGCACTTTCATGTGATTACTTGCTTTAAGAGCTGCACTTTCATTTTATATATATGTGATTACTTGCTTTAATGGCTGCACTTTCATGTGATTACTTGCTTTAACTGCTCCACTTTCATTATATATATATATATATATATATATATATATATATATATATATATACATACCCGACACAACGAAATAACCGACGTACACAAACACACGAACCCCATACACTGCACACAATCCTCGCGGCCGGTGTTGTCATCGCTCGATTCCGTTGTCGGTGTTCTACGCTGTCGACTAAGTCAGGTAGAACCATATATATATATGTGTGTGTGTGTGATTACTATCTTTAATGGCTGCACTTTCATGTGATTACTTGCTTTAATGGCTGCACTTTTAATATAAATATATATATATATATATATATATATATATATATATATATATAGTTACTTGCTTTAACGACTGCACTTTCATTTGATTACTTTAACGGATGCACTTTCATTTTATATATATATATATATATATATATATATATATATATATATATATATATATGTGTGTGTGATTACGTTCTTTAACGGCTGCACTTTCATGTGATTACTTGCTTTAACAGCTGCACTTTCATTTTATATATATATGATTACTTGCTTTAACGGCTGCACTTTCATTTTATATATATGTGATTATTTGCTTTAATGGATGCACTTTCATGTGATTACTTGCTTTAAGGGCTGCACTTTCATGTGATTACTTGCTTTAAGTTTAACGGCTGCACTTTCATTTTATATATGTGATTACTTGCTTTAACGTCTGCACTTTCATGTGATTGCTTTAATGGCTGCACTTTCATTTTATATATATGTGACTACTTGCTTTAACGGCTGCACTTTCATGTGATTACTTGCTTTAAGAACTGCGCTTTCATGTGATTACTTGCTTTAACAGCTGCACTTTCATTTTATATATATGCCACTTTCATTTTATATATATATATATATATATATATATATATATATAAAATTAATATCTTTAACGGCTGCACTTTCATGTGATTACTTGCTTTAATGGCTGTACTTTTATTATATATATATATATATATATATATATATATATATATATATATGTGATTACTTGCTTTAATGGCTGCACTTTCATGTGATTACTTGCTTTAACTGCTCCACTTTCATTTTATATTTATATACATATATATATATGATTACTATCTTTAACGGCTGAACTTTCATGTGATTACTTGCTTTAATGGCTGCACTTTTAATTTTATATATATATATATATATATATATATATATATATATGTATGTGATTATGTTCTTTAACGGCTGCACTTTCATGTGATTACTTGCTTTAACAGCTGCACTTTCATTTTATATATATATATATATATATATATATATATATATATATATATGATTACTTGCTTTAATGGCTGCACTTTCATTATATATATATATATATATATATATATATATATATATATGTGATTATTTGGGGTGTGTGTGTGTGTGTGTGTGAGTGTGTGTGTGTGTGTGTGTGTGTGTGTGTGTGTGTGTGCACATATGTATAAGAACATACCTTTATGTTAGAGAGAGATGAGAGACTGTGACAAGGCTGTGTAGTACTTTACACTGTGGTAGCAAAGTTGGATTTTGGATAGAATGCATCCTATCTTTTCAGCAGTTATACCACCTTGCGACACCATACTTACTAGAGGCATAAATTGTCATTTATTTACTTTTGTTACTTTTATTCTGTTCAACCAGCAACTATATGAGCAGTTTCAGTTAAAGCATTTTTTTTCAATACATTTAAAAAAGGCTAGGTAGAATAGCTGCAATAAATAGAAAGAATGAGGTCATAATGGTGAATATTTTTCTTGTTTACTCCTACCTAATTCTGCAGTAATGTCACAGTTTAATTGCTTTAACTTGTAATAGACTGATATATTACACAATACTAAAAAGATGACCTTGCACCTTACTGATGTGTTTGGTATTGATTACATATAACTCCCTTTTTCTTGTAGATGCAATGTTCATCAAGTTCGGGCAGTGCACTTCTCAACCTCTTACTGCAAGTAATCTGTACATAGCAAGAAATGATATAGGGACAATGGGCTAAAAATTGTGATAGAGTTTAAATATTACTCTTATAATCTTAGAAATTTGCTAGAATAACAGGATTTGTGTTGCCATGCATTTTTTTCTGAAGGATATGAAGTCTGAAACAAAAATGAGTGCCATTATTTTGTTGCTTTTAATACTCAGAGATCTGCCAGAAACCACAAATTTTATGAGGAATAGACCAAAAATTTGAGGCAAAAATCTAAACATTTTGTGAAAAATCTGGACAGTTAGACAGCTGCTGTTGCAACAAGAATAAGAATTAAGGCCTTTTTGTT
Organism: Protopterus annectens; assembly: GCF_019279795.1. Classification (NCBI taxonomy): domain Eukaryota; kingdom Metazoa; phylum Chordata; order Ceratodontiformes; family Protopteridae; genus Protopterus; species Protopterus annectens. The sequence continues at coordinate 688,751,249 of NC_056745.1, read as the reverse complement.
GAATTCTGCTGTGACCACCAGTGTTAACAAATGAATCTTGTAAAATGGCACTGTCTGTACTGCAAGGAGCGGGTAACATTACACATGATCTACATGCTTTAATGTAAACATTAGAAACTGTTAATGACAAAGGATTTAGATACTTGCTGATGTGATAAGCAATCCATAACTCTATGGTTTAATGTATTTATTTACTTTTATTGACTAGGTCAGGGGCCATATTTTGGGTGACTGTTCTTTAGTTTGCATTTGAAAGTTGGTATTCCACAATTCCATTGGAGTGGGTGGGGTTACATAATTATGTATGCAAATGTTATGTTAGTCAGTGTACAGATTTGTACCTATTTTTCATGGGCATTTGTCGAGATTTTTGAAGTTTCCAGGTTGAGAGGTATGCACCAGTCATTTGTTTAGATGAGACCCTCTTGAAGGACATCCACATTACTTGGGGAACTGATGACTGTGTCCAGCTTACAGTCATCTGCAAACTTTGCCAGCCATAGCCCACTGATTTTGACCTGCACCTCAGAGAAGTACATCCCGAATAACAGAGGCCCCAAAGCCGATCCCTTGGGTATGCCACTCATTAAGGGTCTACTGCTTGAGGTGGCTTACCCTATTTTTATTAGGTAAGTTCTATCAGTGAACCAGTTTGCTACCCATCTGGTAACATACACATTGATGCCTAGTTGAGAGAGTTTATCTATTATGCCCGAGTAGGGAATAGTGTTGAAGGCTTTGGCCAGGTCAAGGTAGGTGGTGTGCATTATCTTCCTCTCATCCATGGCTTTGGTGACTGTCTCAAAGAAGTCAACTAGATTTAACAGACATGACCTCCCCTTGACAAAGCCAAACAGTGTGAGGTCGAGTGTTTGGAGGTTGCCAATGTCCCTGTTAATGAGGTCCATGATAATCCATTCCATGGCCTTGCAGATAAGGCTAGTTAGGCTGATAGGTTTATAATTTCCCGGATCAGAGGATGCTCCACCTTTGTGTAAAGGGATGAAAGTGGCTGTCCTCCACTTGGCTAGGACAAAGCCAGTACTCAGGCTTTGGTTGAATAGGGTCTTTAATAGTTCTGCAAGTTCTTGCCTGAGTCCATGTAGGATGCAGTCTGGGATGTTATCAGGTCCCATGGAGGCTGTATTTTTTGCCTTTGAGAGGCTGGTGATGACCTGTTCACTAGAGATAAGGGGTGGGGGCAGGTACTGGACATGTCCTGATTTACTGATGGGAGGGACAGAGGGGAGAAGTTTTCACTGAATCTGTCACCCAGTAGATTGGCTATATCTACAGCATTTGTGTATGTGGTGTCCTTGACCACCAGTTTTGAACAGATCTGGGTGATTCCTTTGAGATTATGGACATATGTGAAGAAGGCCTTATGACTGTCTCTAGTAGATGTGGCCAATTTGGACTCGAAATTGGCTTTAGAGGATTTCACTAGTGCTCTTATTTGCTTGTTCAGGCTAAGGAGAGATTGCTTCCAATTGGGCACCTGCTCCTTCTTAGTCCTGGACAGCAATTTTTTTCCTTTTGTTATATAGTTTATTTATTGCAGATGTCCACCAGACAGGTTTACTCTTCCTTGCGCAGGATGATTTTGTCCTGTCAGGTATTCCTGATTTCATGCATCTATATAAATGCTCATATAGTACTTTGGTGTAGATTTGGACATTGGTGCCAGTTTCTACAGTCGGGCAGGGACTGTGAAGCTGTTTATGCCATCCCTCAGGAAGTTGTAGTCAGCTTTGGTGAAGTTTTTTTATTTGACCCTAGCTAGAGGGAGAGTCAGGGGAGATGGTGACTTCGAAAGTGACAACTTTATGGTTGAATCTTACCAGAGAGGATGATACTGTAGGGGTGTTGCAGTGGTTACTCATGTTGGTTAATACCAAGTCCAAGATATTGTCACCTCTTGAGGGGTATCAACTAGCAGTTCTAAGTCATTTGCATTGATAAAATCGAGGAATCTCTGGGTATTTGTGTTCTGGCATTAGTAGTTTTTCCAAGTCTATGGTTGGGTAATTAAAGTCATCCAGGATCAGAATAAAGGGATGAATCTTGATAGATTTGAAGAGGTCCAGATAGGTCAAATAGTCAAATTTGGGGGCCTGTAGCTAGCTATAATTAGGTCTGGAGTCCCTGCATTTTCTAAGTGAGAAACCTCTGAGGTCTCGCCATTTGCTGAAGGTGTCTGGTGAGGTGCATGGAAAAAAGTACATTATACTCCATTAGTGGTCTGATGAGGGTCAAATGCAGTAGAGTTATAACATCCCTTGACCTGGATGATATGCCTTTGCATATGAGGTGCACTACATAGAAGACTTTCCTTACCACTGTGGAAACTTGGTGGTCAAATTTCAGATTGCTGTCAACCTGTGTTCCCAAGTCTCACATCAGTAGGTTGGAAATCAGGAGGGTGCTGTCAATATTGTAATTTGTAGGGAATTCCATTTTGCCAAAGGGAATAATAATGCATTTTTTTGCATTTAGTTTTAGACCATGGATTTGGCACCAATCATTTGTTTGTGTTACTACTTCTTGTAATACGTTGACATCGTTGAAGGCTCCATGATTGCTCCCAGTTTGCAATCATCAGCAAACTTGGTGAGCCAAAATCTGTCTCCTTTGGTTTGGATTTCTGAGAAGTAGAAGCCAAACAGTAAAGGACCCAGCACAGACCCATGTGGTACTCCACTGGTGATGGGTCTAGTGGTGGAGATGGCGTCACCAATTTTGGCAGAGTGTGTTCTGTTGGTGAGCCAGTTGGCTAACCATCTAGTAATGTAATGGTTAATCCCTATCTGGGAGAGTTTCTCAATGATGCCAGAGTGGAGAATTGTGTCAAAAGCCTTGTCAAGGTTGAGACAGGCTGCGTGCACTGTCTTACCTTCATCCATGGCTTTGGTGACATTCTCAAAGAAGTCTACCAGGTTTACTAAGCATGATCTATCCTTAATGAAGCCAAACTGGGTTGGGTACAGCATTTGGAGGTCTCCTACATCCTTGTTGATAAATTCCATCATAATTCTTTCCATGGTCTTGCAGATGAGGCTGGTTAGACTATGGGTCTGTAGTTCCCAGGGTCAGTTGATGGCCACCCTTTGTGCAGAGAATTACTGTTGCTGTTCTCCATTCTGCAGGAACATAACCAGCTCTCAAGCTATGATTAAAGAGAACATCAAGTAGGTCTGCTAGGTCTTGTTTTAGATTGTTTAGTAAACAACCTGGGATATTATCTGGTCCCATTGAGGCCATGTTTTTGGACTTGGCAAGTGCAGAGATGACCTGATCTCTAGAGATGCTAGGCAGCGTGCTGGTGTCAGGTATGCTCTGGGCTATGGTAGGGGGATAGGGGGTGTCAGCTAGCAGGATGGTAATATCTTCTGGTGTAGTATGAGTGATCCTATATACAACCAGTTCGGCACCAAGCTGGGCATTCCCATTTAGACTTCAGGTGTAATTAAAGAATGCCATATGATTATCCTTGGCTAGGGATTTCATTTTAGTTTCATAATTTACTTTAGAAAACTTAGTAAGCCACGGTGGTGCAGCAGTAGCATTGTTGCCTCACAGCAAGAGGTTCTCCCATTCGATTCTCGGCTGGAGCACCTTCTGTGTGGAGTCTGCATGTCCTCCCCGCGGTCAAGTGGCGTTCGAAAGACATGCGTGAATGGGTGTGCCTTTGTTGAGGGTTGGGCATCGGGCTGGCACCTCGGCACCATAAAAATCAACTGCCAATAATTAGCAGACCAGAGTTCTGCTGTGCTGACCCCTAACCGGGAAAAGCCGAAAGAAAACAATTTACTTTAGAAAACATAAAACATTTCTGATTTTCCTTGTTTAGGCTTAGGAGGGAGATCTTCCTCTACAGATTGATATTCCTCTTGATTTTGGAAACAGTTTCTTCCTCTTGTTATATAATGTATTTATACTTGACATCCACCACTGTGGCTTGATTTTATGGGAAGAACTGGGGGGAATTCAATAAAGCCTACACAGAGTGATTTTCCATGTAGGCAGAGTGACACAGAGCAAACAAAGAATCAAACAGCTGTGTGATCCAGTAAACATTGCAGAGGGGCATGCACAAGCGTGTGGACACAGAAGTGTCTGTGGCATGAAATCACCTCATAAGCAGGTGAAAATGCATGCAAATGAGGGTGTTTTCCATTCTAGGAAGCAGACAGGTATCCGTGCAGAACCCATATTGGTGTTAGAAGTGTAAACGGAAAATATCCATGTATAAATATGTAAAAATTGAACAGGGGCTGTAAAAGCCAACTTAGAAGGTCAAACTTGTCATAGTAGGCACAGATATGTGCAAAACTATGCCCTGTGAATCCAAAAACTAATGCAAAATAATATAAAATAATAATTTTTTAATTCCAGTATTACGTTTGTGCAGCAAGCAGCAATGTGCAAACATGCCGTTATGCAAAAAAAATATTAAATTGTTTAAAAACTAAAAATTAGGCATATGTGAGAATAATGCATTATAGGGCCCTACATGCAGTATGTAGAATGGTAGATTTCAATGGTTGCTAAAGAAGAAGACCCTGGAATAGTGAAGTATCCAGGTTATGTGCAAGAATCTGCATGAAAATGAGCTGGGGTTACTGAATAGCAAAAATGGGCCACTGTGTCCATAGATAAAACCCGTGTAGCACCAGAACTGTATTGGTGTCAGTAGAACAGTTAGCTGACACAAAAAGGGAGTGTGCCACTATAAGTTTAAGCAGATTGGAGCTCAGCGGCACCAGTATGCACAGTGCGCCTCTCAGCTAATTGATGGGGGGGGGTGTATCCAGTGCTACTAAGCTTTGTTTAGCTGCAGGGTGCATGTTTTAGCTGGTTTATGCTATGTTGAGCATGCCTGTGCATGGGGGTGTGACCAAACTGCAGAGCAATGTTTATACCAACACCATGGGTTTGCTCACTGTGCCCAAGTGCTTATCAGGAAAAGCATATAAGAAAACAAAAAAAGGAAATAGCCTGGGAAAGCCAATCATGTATAAATTACTGATAAGCCCTGTTCCACTGACACTGGGCTATTCAAACCCCTCAGTGATATATCTGGCAGGTGGAATCCATCATAGTTAGCTAACATCATTATAAAGTATGCATACACCCTACAATCTGATTTTCCACCCATACTCTACACAATTGGAGTACAGACTTGAGAATTTTAACTAAAGCAATGCTAGGGGCTGCTGCTGCTCCGCTACATCTGTACGTGCTGGAGGCTGAGGGTAATGCTGATGCCACTACTGACAAAAGGCCTAGACTGAGAAGTTGAAGAGTGTTCAGACCCAGGGTAACCTTCCAGGAGCTACATGAGCTGGAGATTGTAGAGCACTTCAGGGTGGAGAAGGACATACTACAAGAACTCACCAAGCTTTGTCGCCCTCAACTCAGACCCAGAGCCAACAAAGGGGAACCCATCCCAGTGGAAACAAAGGTACATGAAGCCCTTAGAATACTAGAATACTAGCTACAGGTACTTTTCAAAGACCAACTAGTGACATGATGGGATCTCACAGGCATCTGAATCTAGGGTACTCCACCAGTTCCTGGCAACCATGCAAACGCATGCCAGTGGGCACATTTATTTACCCCGCACCCCTGAGGAGAGGGCCAGCAGTATGCATCTCTTCCACTGTGTTGCACACTACCCTGAGATACTGGATGCCATAGACTGCACTCATGTCCACATCAAAGCACCACCTAGTGAGGAGGATAGAGTCTATGTCAACAGCAAGGGGTATCACTCCATCATCTGCCAGGTCATGTGCAATGCCCAGGGCATTATCATGAGTGTGTGTGCTGGCAGTCCTGGCAGTTATCATGACTCCCATATCTGGCATGCATCACAGCTGTACCCGATGTTTGCCAGGGGGGGACATCCCATACGACCATCTACTAGGGGATGCTGGCTACAAACCGGAATCGTGGACGATGACATCCGTCAGAAATGCACACGCACCTATCAAAGAACATTATAATGAGGCACACACACAAGTTAGGAGCATCATAGTGCATGTGTTTGGGCTGCTGAAGTCACAGTTCCACTGCTTCAATATATTTGGTGAAGCCCTACAGTATTCTCTAGCCACATGTGCACCGATGTTCCATGCTACACAATATGATCCTGCAGAAACAGCTGCTGATCATCACAGGGAAGGGACACACAGCCCCCCTACCAGTGCCAAGGTCCCCACAGCCACAGGCACAGGTGGACTCAGAGGAGGAACCCACTGAGCCTGTCCCTATAGGCAGATGTAGGCATGCCCAGTATGCCCTGGCCTTGGCAAAGAGGCAATGCATAGTACATGCACTGACAACGTAGGGTTCTATGGACTGACACCTCACTCTGACTCACATACATAGTAAAAAGGATGCCAGCCACACCACACAACCTGTACCTTACCATGTATTGGCTGTGTACTGCATGCATCAGACAGAGTCAGCCTTGAAGCACTGTTATCTCAACTGTTGCATTCACAAGGTAGGTCACTGTTCTTCACAACAAATGTAGACTATGGTAGCATATGCATTGACCTGCTGCATGTATGCAAGGGACTAGAGTGGGCTACTGGGCTACCTATAGAGAACTAACAGCTATGTGGAACAACAGGAACTGTCTGTCCAACACTGGCTGCTCCATAATATGCAGTAGGCCACGAGACAGCAAAACCCACTGCAGTATGTGAGGGGAATGTGAAACAGCAGGGTCATAGGACAGATGCATGACTGTCAATGCTAGAGTCCCCTACCCCCAACACAGCCGTGTTCACATACAGCTGCAGTAACAGTATGTTTACAAGGTTATAGCAGCAGACCTCACAATCCCAGGGCTATCCCAAACAACTGGTGACATGTTGTTGTTCCTTAATATGCAGGGGTTAAGTGTATGTCTGTCTGATGTTGATAGTGTCAGGAATTAAACTTCACCTTCTGGTGGCTGGTGTGGCTTAGTGGGTTAAGTCCATTAGCATGGTTGATGATGTTCATGGTTTGAAGCTGGCTGCGCCTACAATTTTGCATGTGAGGTTCTCCTATGGTAGAAGTCCCACAGACTGTCAGTTTGTCACTATTGCTTACTGATAGAAAGCTGGATAAATCCTGAGACAATGGAAGGACAGGGGGCCACAGCTATGGACATTACCTATGCTCTGAGTAACCTAGAAGTTGGCTAGTATAACAGCAGGTTGTAACATGTCAGAGTAGAAGCAGGATTTAAAGGCCATTGTATTTGTCAGTACCTACAACAAGTCAGTGCACACCATGTAGTAGCATATTACCAAAACTACACAACTATCTGAGGAGCAGAGCAGACATATGGGGTAGAATGCTGGACATTCTGCTAAACGTATACAGTCACAAGTGTGAAGTCTGTAACTCTGTGTGTGGTGTTACATCATGTACCCCGGTCACAGCAAACCTACAACAACATAAAGAAGGAAAAATGGACAAAGCCATGAACAGGAGTTGGATAAAGGCCCACATATAAGCAGAAGGATTAATTAGTGGCCAGACAAATGTAAAATGTGCAGAGAATAACAGGTTGTGCTGTGGCATGGGTTCCCTGCTGTGTATGGAGTCAGTACCTCAAATGTCTCTCATCAGTTCCTAATGTCAATCTACAATGATTTGTCAGTGATGTACCAGAAAAATCACAATGCTATGTAAAACATATCAAACAGATAATGCCAAACCCTGCACAGTCTATTACAATTTGAACACACCCTAGGTATGATTCAGATATTATATGCAACTCACAGCCAGAGAATTCCTTGGACATAATATCAGGGAGGTGCTGGGCTATTCAATCAGGTGCAGCAGCCAATTGGCTGTAGCACACAAAATCTCAAACTGGAGTACAGGTAGGCCTGGCCTGGAGTCACCTTGGAAGTACTGACGGTCACACTGGGCATGCTCCTATGCTAATTTTGGCCCATGTTTGATGCCTCATCTGCCTAAAGAACTGAGATGTGTATATATATCTCTGTGCATACAGACAGCTATGTATATGTATCTGTTTCTCCCTACCCCCCCTCAGATATGATTACCTTTATTATTCAGTATGTAGCATATATATATATATATATATATATATATATATATATATATATATATATATATGTGGGTCTATATCACTTCGTCAAAATGGCAGAAGTTCGAACACCATATGTTCGAACTTCTAACCTCGAAGTGCAAAACCATTGAAGGCTTAGAACAGCAACTTTTTCCCAGTGAAAAAAATCGCTGTTCCAAGAAATATGCACACAACACAAGCACACCACAAAAAACCAGCAATCCACACACATACATTTAAAATCCTACATCTAACCCTACACTAAACTGTACATGCACTACTATCTATCCACTTACCTTAACCCAAACCTTAACCCTAAGGTCCGTCACTATCGCACACTCACCTGACCAGCACCCTATCCCTAACTCACCTATCCCGCCCTAACCCTAAAGTCTGTCACTATCGCACACCCACACCCTAACCCTAACTCACCTAACCTGTGCCCTAATGTCCACACAATCACACACTTACGTAACAATCCACCACAGTGCTGAAAATTGCAAAGCCACAGAAACAGCCCACCAAATTCTTTCCCTGGGAAAGAATTTGGTGTTCTGCGGCTTCACAATAATCAGTATTCGAAATTCACAGTTCAAACATATGGTGTTCGAACTGCTGAAGTTTCGACGAACTGATAGGAACCCTACATATATATATATATATATATATATATATATATATATATATATATATATATAGCCACATAAAGGTTCAGAGTGATGTAGTGCTGCAGTCAGTTGGACATCAAATGTAACCGGTGGCATGTGCAACTAATGCTGTGAGCTGTAGTGTGTAATAGTAGGTAGATAGGGGTTCCAATCTAACATCAGCCACCTTGTGTATGTATGTAGGTATTTACCATACAGCAGTTCAGACATGCCTATTACACTTATGTTTGTGCAATGGCCAATAATTTTATGGCCTTGTAACTAGCATCCTCCATAGCAGTGGCCTCCCTATCAACAGCTGCTGATGTCATCCACCTTAACAGTACTGGCAGACACTCTCAAAACTCATAAGCTCTGTGGCTCATGCGATAAATGTGCAGTGCTTTAATAGTTGGGGTTTTAATTTCAGAAAGGACAACTCTGTGAGTGTGAAAATATGTCATTTTGCAGCTGTGTACAATGGTTATTCATTTTAAGGCCCTGTGACTAGCTGTTGGCCCTAAATAGCCCTCATGTACATAGGAATGCATTATATCCATCAACATCTACATTTGTAGGTACAGAGTACCCAGGTGACATGTATCAAGGGTAGCGTGACTTAACATGGGGTATGCATGCGGGATTATGCTGTCTGCCCCTATTGTCCCTGACACACTGTTCTGTACATACACACCTAGGTAACCTTGCACATATACAGCTGTACCTTGCTGATGTCATGGCTCTGCTTTGCTACCATGCCATCCTCAGCCACTGTATTGTTACCAAGTCTCCACAGTATAGACACAGAGAACCCTGGTACAGAAACTTACAAAGGTCTGAGAGACACCTGTCAGTCTGCAACACTACTGCTTATCTAACATCATGCAACAAATGTACAAACACTTTGGTGTGTACTCATGACACACATAATGCTGTGTAATATACTATAGTCACCTTGTGCCTATACTCACATACATTTGCCTGTATTATACCGTTATGATACCATGGATGATGTTATGGAGTATCATCATATCAACAGGGTGTGGTGTGTGGTGGTGTGGTAGGCTCAGGCCAGTGGCCAAGGGTGTGTGTGTGTGTGTGTGAGTGTGGAAGTGTGTCAGGCCGCAGGGAGCAGGTGTTGTGTTGTGTGCCTGTTTGGTGACCTGCCATGTGAGTGAGAGTGATGTTTGAGTGTGTGTGCATGCAGTGTAGCCCTATGTGGCCATGGCTACATGGGGCTATGGCAGCAGCAGAGGGGGCAGTATGTACAGTGGACAGTTCTCACCCCCCACATTGGAATGAAACCACTCTGGGAAGGGAACTGACAACACCACCACCCCCAGTTAGATGGTTAGATGTTAGTTGCTGACGGACTGGTGTCTACTGTGTGACTGGTGTCCTCACCCTCACGACCCAGGACCACATGGCCATGGCTTGTCACATCATGGTGTGGACAGCACAATCCCTTCTGTAGTGCTAGAGGTACTGTCACTACTGGAGCGTGGTGTGCGTGATGCAGCCATGATCGAGGTGTTGCATTTGGAATGTTGGTGTTGCATTTGGAATGACCAAAACAACATGTGATGAGATGTGAATGATGTGATGTCTGTGTGACAGGTAGTGTGTGTGCAGCAGTCAGCAGTCCTCCAGCACCCACTGCCTCCTCCCTGCCTGTGTGTAACTCTGGCGCTGGCTGCTGTCAGCACTCACTGACACTGCAGTTGCTTGCCATAGCCACACTCTTTCACAGCCGCCGCCACACTCTGACTGTGGATTGGGAAGACAGATGTGAGTGTCATACGTCATATGCATGCTGCTGCAGTAGCTGCTGTTCTATCAGCTGTGTATGTTTGTAGGGGAAGACTGTGACACATGTCCCTGTCGCTTGACCTTTGACCCCCCACCCCTTTATGTATGGGTGTTGTGTGGAGCCCTTGTTCTAGAGTGTTGTGAGGTATGGTAAGTCTGTAGCAGGTAGTTGAAGATACTGCTGCATATGTTGCAGGCTGCAGCTGCTGTGTTTTGCCCAGGCATCATACTGGGGAGTGTGAACACATTGTAGGACAGCACGCTGTGTGTGTCAGTGAGACAGAAGTGTCAGCTATGTTGTTACAACAGAGCCAGGGTGAGGGTACCCATAACAGTCCAGGTGAGGCATGTGCTTAAGGTACATATGTTATGTAATAGTGCCATTCAGAGAGTGGTAAGAGATTTAGGAAGCCTATACATATTTGTGCAGTGTGTGCCTACATACAGGCCTTTGACCTGCTAACATGGGTAGCAGTGACTGCAGTAGCAGCAATCTGTTCTACTTAAAATTGCAGAACTCAGTCACTATTTATTGTATTCACAAGCATGTCATTGAAGTGCAACACACTGGATTTCAACCCAGGACTGTGGTTGGCAAAATGTACAGCATGCTAGGAACTTAGCAGATTGAGCTACTGAGTCAATACTACAGCATGTGTATTTGTAAAGTATATGTTTATGCATAGTCTGTCACACAGGAGTTGCATAAACACATGAGTTCATATGGGTAGGAAGTGTGACACTGAACTGTCTGTCATGATTTTCTAACCTCAATCTGTACTGACTTGCCAGTACTTCAGCACACAGAATAGGCTTTGTGAAAACTGTGCCAAAAGTAGGTGACACAACTGTGGACATTCTACAACAGTCTGTGCAGTTGACAGCTATACCTGATATTCCAAGTCTCATGTACATCCATGATTATTTATTTAACTGTGTACCGGTTTGGTGTCTGCATCACAATGCCAAGTACACTGTCAATTTTCACATTATATGTACAAGCAGTATGTCATTGACAATCAAGATATGTTTATGGAAACATCTGCTTTACTTCAGAGCTGTGTTGCCTAATGGGCTAATGCACTATGCTGTGGTTGACAAGGGCCCAGTTTCAATACTTGGCAGGGATGATTATTTTGCAGATGTGCCTAACAGTGTCAGACACAGAGAAGGTGATTAAGGCAGTTTTAAGCATTTTAAGTAGGTTTGCATGGGTGTGAGCAGCAAACCATGCCATGCTGCTTAGCTCTGCTTAAACCAGCACTAATTTTAAAAAAAGAAAAGAAAAAAGGGTGATAGGAAAGTGGTGAAATGGGGGCAAGCAAGCCGAAAAACATACTGAAAGGCAAGTAGGGATGTGCAGGATGGGTGTAGGAAAGGACCATAGCTCTCTATTTCTTGTACAGCAACAGCTGTGTAGGTTGTAGAGAATTTGGAATTTGAACCCTCACACCCCAGAGAGAGGGGTGAGGGCAACAGAACTGTGTGCATTAATTATTGTAATAACTAATTGTGTCCAGTAGATGTGGGGGGTGAAATAGAGAGCTATGTATGGGGAAATAATTTTTTTGTGGGAATGATACCTTTTTTTTAACGAGAGAGTGTAATGTTGGGGAAGGGATATAGGTACGTGTGGGAAGGTAAGCTAGTAGGAGAGGGTGCATTTGCAAACAGACAAGACAGCATACAGGGCCGGTGTGTGTGACACATGAGAGGGATAAACACCTTTGGTGGGGAGGGTGTTGTGGAATCAGAGAGCCATATGCCCCCAGACAGCAGCAGTGAGACTGAGCTCCACACCTATGAGCAGTCATCATTGCTCCTTCACTACCCTGAAGGTGGCTGTGCTGGGGGCTGGGTGCTGGGGCCACTTTTCTCCTCCAGGTTGATGAGTCTGCCCTCAATCCGGCGTGGATCATCCTTGTAGCTACAATGCACGATCCTGCGCACCATCACTGGTAGCTGTTCCCAGGTGACACCCTCACCTCCATACCCACTCCTGGAGGGGGGTGGACCCCATCGCCTGAGGCAAATCCACCCGTAGGTGGTGCAGGGCCAGCAGAGGGGGCACCACTGGCTTGGGTCCCAGACGTGCTGGGACCCGGTTTCATGGCTGGCTGAGGTAGGGTAGGCGGATCGCCAGAAACTGGCCTAACCAGTCAAGCTATGGTGTTGAGGTATTTTAAAGTGTATGGATTAGTAATGAAGAGAACATTTAATTAGTTATAGCAGCATGCCAGAACATTGCAAATAACCCAGTAAAATAACATTGCATAGCATATGGAAGACAACAATAGGTGAGATAACAGTCAACATAGTAACAGCATGCCAGTAACAGTTGCGGCATAAGGCCAACAACATATGTAATTCAACAAGCTCTATTAGTATGCAACCATTGTAATACATAACAATAATAAAATACAAGGCCCAACATAACATTTTGAGAGCAACATATGTTAATAGTAAATCATAACCGATGTAGAACAATAATAAATTATGATGCAGATAAGGGGTGGGGGGAGAGAAAAATACAGTCCATTAATATCAGTATCGGCTATATTGTTTGCAACAGTACTCTTATATACTCTACAGGTCTGCCCTTCCTTTATGTATACAAGTGCCCTATAGCTTCTGTAGCATGCACATACCTCTCAAGCTATCTGCATGGGACAGTATGGACCAAGCTGTAACACCTGCAGGTACACAACTACAGAGGACTATTACATGTCAGGGGGACAGATATGTCTACCAAAGTATACTGTGGGCTATTGACATAAATCATGTCCATGATAGATCTGTAACAGAGGGATTAGGCAACAGTGATCACAGTCCATGATAGCATGACACTTGAGAGACATATATTGAGCATAGTACAGAGAGTTTATGAATATCACACCATCCTTGGCAGGCATGAGGTTAGAAGTAGACATTCACAGACACAGCAGGCATACAGCCATATAAGAGAACATATTTTATTTATTGTAGTAACTTTTATTAGTATTATACTTATTGCCTTTATTTTCTGAAGTCTTTTTACATTGGTGAGCAATGCTGTTAACACTCTATTACATCTGAATACGCAAATTATTAACACATTCTAAGTGCTACTGCAGCCATTTGTTTACCTCTAATTCCTGTGGGGAGAACATTTGTTAACAATACATAAGTGATTCAACAATATTTACTAGTACTTGTCACTGGACTCGAACCCTGGTCTGTGTGTGACAAAATGTACATCAGACCTGACATTTATTAAACTGGGCTTTTGAGCCACTGCTGCATATTAACTGACTATTTGCCTAGAGCTCATCTGCTAACAAAATCTGACCTGGTAATAGATGCAGATTGTTATACAAGACTGCACTAACAGCTGAACACACATGCATGAGATTCATACATGACATAGATTTTAGGTGAAATGTACTTTAATACATAGAATGCAGGTGTACACCATATACCCTTCTTCTTCTTCTTTCGGCTTTTCCCAGTTAGGGGTCGCCACAGCGGATCACCTTGTCCGCACATTGAATGGCAGTGGAGCAGTGGAGTTGTCGTGGTTGCCAGCCACACCAACATGCACCACTAGCACACCACACACACACCCACCTAGGGGGCCAATTCTTTCCATCACCTGCAACATGTCTTTGTGGATGGGGGGGGGAGGAAGCACCCGGGGAAGGAACCGGCCACACAGAGGACAATGCAGACAGAGCGCAAGGCACCCCAGCCGAGGATCGAACCGGAGAACCTCTTGCTGTGAGGCGGCAATGCTAACCACTGCACCACCGTGGCCGCCCTTGTACACCATATACCCTAGTGGGTGGAAATATCTGTGATGGGTAGAAACCATATTGGAGTGCTGGGCTGGCTGCCTGACCCATATACAGTTGCAGATGGCATATTTGCAGTCTACTGCTATTACAGTTTCATACTTGCCTGCAGCAGCGTACCTCAGAGCAGCAATGCATGTAGCTGAAATGCAATAGTTAACACAAGACAATCCTGATATACACAATATACCTGGGGCATTCCTATTATTGATTTAGATCTTTGTGCAGAACAAATATCAGAATGCATTATATCTTTTAGTACAGCTCCAAATCTACAGTTTAGCAGAACACTCTTTATTAGCTAGCCTTCAGTCAGTTAGTTTTATTCTTTGTGTTTTTAGTTCACAGCAGGTGTAATACTTGATTGATAAACAACAGCCCAATATACACACATAATGCAAAACACAGCTTAATTAGGGGTAACTTCATGCAGTGAGTGGTATATTTTTCCAGGCTTTATTGCAGAACAGTTCATATAATGCAGGTGTTGCAATATAGCTATAATTCCACAATTAATGCAGTAGAAACTTTATTTCCTTAACATTCTCAGGTTTCGTGCTTTCATCTTTATTGAACTATACATAGCATTACTCAGTTATTGCAGTCCAACTCTATGACCATATTCATTGCAGTACAATCAAAACTGTATATACCTAATGGCAGTTAATACAATACACCTTCTTGCTTATATGACTTTAGATTTCAAGATACATCTGTACTCACCGCACTCATGGTGCAACCTGACAAGGCATTCTGCATGAGCCTCTAGGTTGTAAGCTCTGTCCTCATCAGCTGTAGGGAGAGAAGCACACCCTTATACATACCTGTCTATCACAGATTCAGATTAGTTATTGGTAAAACAATGCAAACAGTACTTACAAATGTGTGGGGCATTCCCATCTGGAGCATCTTAGACCCAGGTGGCCAAGAGATCCCACTTCCAACACTTCAGGTCATCATAATGATGACACACCTGCTCCCCTGTGTGGGGGATACCAGTTGCACTGGTGAGATCGCATGCCAGCTGGTCCCAGGCCACCAACTTGTACTCCAATCCCTGGTACTGGCCTTGCAGCAGCCAGACATCATGGTATTTAATGAGGAGTCCATCCATGACCCTGGACTCCAGAATGCCCTAACGCTGTGCCCGGAAGAGTGCACCCTCTCCAACACCTGCCATAGCTCCTGCCAAGTTTAAAAAGTGGTTCTGCTGTATTACCACCTGTTGCACTTAAGTAAGCCTGTTTTCCTGCCCTTTACCATCATTGGGCAATTTTTAAAAATGCAGTGCATTGCTTAGCACTGCGCAAACCCACTGAGCTTTGCTGAGCAGTGCTTAAACTGGCAATGCTTAGCAGTGTGCAAACCAGCTTAGCTGGGTTGAGCAGTGCTTAAACAGGCATTGCTTAGTGCTGTTTCACACTGCTTAGCAATGCGCAAACCAGATAAGCACAGCTAAAGCATTCCTTATTTAAGCAGTGCTTGGCAAGGCTTAGCTGTGCTTAGTGGAGCTTAGCTGACAGTAGCAAAGCAGAACTTACAAATACATCTCATAATTGTGTATTTGCCACATAAATGCTTAATAACATGTCTGTGTATACATAAAATATGCAATCAAGGGTTTAAACATACTTCTCAGAATGTGTATTTGCAACATAAATATTAATAACCTGTGTATTCATACAACATTCAGTCAAGGTTTAAAAGTACTTCTCATAAATGTGCATTGGAAAAATAAATTTAATAACCTGTCTGTGTAATCATTCAAAATGTAATGGGGATTTAACATTATTCTCAGGGGGATTTAACAATATTCTCATAATGTGTATTTACAAAATAACCTGTCCCTGTACTCAAACTCTATACCTACTGCATGTAAGGCTGTCACTCGAACCATTTGGCTACGTGGTCATGTGGACTATTGCTATACTTTTACTATATCTCTCCACTACGTTTAAGCACCGCTAAACAAAGCAACATGACTCACAAATCCACTCAGCTATGCTTAAACTTGACCTTTGATTTCATAATTAAATGTATCCGGTTTCTATTTTCAGATGTGTGGCACATGTCCATTGCTGCATGCTGCACCATGCAAACACAATAAAAAACTTTTTATTACGTATGTATACATTGATATCTGGCACTTTGACAGTGCAGGAGGTGTGTTACTCATCTCTGGACACAGTAATACACTCCCTACACTGATTCAATAACCATGTTACATGGCTCTCCCTCAGTAAAGTACCTTCATTAAATTGTATGGCGCATTACCGATGGGGTACCACATACATGACCAAGGTACCTTCCGTGTAAGCTTTACACTATGTCTACATGAATTTTATTAAATCCCCATGCTGGTTTTGATCCAGTCAAGTACAGCAACATTTATGCAGCCGGTTAAATGTTTGTATTGGGCACTTGCACACACTTCTGCATAGTGATCATTGGTGAAAGCAATTGTGGGTGGTATGAAGCTTTTTATACCATCATTTAGCATGCTATAGTTAGCTTTGGTGAAGTTTTTAAAATATTTGTTTCTGTGAGGGAGTCAGTTCCATTAGTTACTTCAACCAAGATTGATTTCTGATCTGACCTAACAAGGAAGGGCATCACGCATGGGAAAGTACAGTGACTCCCCTCATGTTGGTGAGTACTATGTCCAGAACATTAGATCCCCTAATGGGGGTGCAGACTATGTCTTCCAGAACATTTGTGTTAACAAAGTCCAGGAACATCTGGGAGAGTCTGTTTATGCTAATGTATGTCCCCCAGTCTATGGAAGGATAGTTGAAATCTCCCACAACTATGGTTTTGGGCTGTATAGCAAGGGATTCCAGTAAATTGAGGTAGGTGGTATGCTTATCCTGGTTCATGGGGGGGGTATATAGCTAGCAGTGATGTGGTATGGTACTTTCCCAATAGTTAATTAGGCATGGAATAGTTTGACAGAGTCATGCTGTTTGACCAGTCTCGAAGTGTATTTGGTTTTAATGAGGATAGATACACCTCCACCTTTGATTCCTTCATGCTCATTTTGAGGTCTGAATGTGTGGAAGGCATAGTAACCTTTCGCAGCTGGCATGCTGAGAGTGGCCTTGAACCATGTCTCAGTAACTGCACAGATGTCAGCATCCTCCAAGGTGAGGAGTACTTCCAGGTAGTGTAGTTTCATGTTTAAACACGTATCATTAAGCTGCACGACCCTGAGTTTGTCTTGATTAGATTTTGTTATGTTGGAAAATGTGTTGTTTTGACATTGCCTAAAAAATGCACTATGGGGGAGGCAAGGGCCTTTGCCAGTATCTGAAAGCCTTGGAGGAATAGGGGCAGACCATCTCTAGCAAAGCAGCGAGAGCTGTCTACCATATCATCCTAGGCTGACAGATACTGCATCTTCCTGGACTGACACCAGAAGCTGAGCCAACTGTTGAAGTCAATTATTTTTTGTTTATACTGTGGCATCAACATGGGTGAGGGTAAGTTACTATTTAGGGCTAGGGACATACCTGTCTGGGACACATAATCAGAGAGCTCTGTTATAATCAAGAGAAGTACATCTCAAGTCATTCACTCCAACATGGACTATGACAGAGCCATAATGGTGCTTGTTGTTGAGTGACTTGAGTGGATGTGTGATTTGTCAGATCTGGACACCTGATAGCCAGCTGACCGTGACCTTCTCCTTGTCGAGTCTGGTGAGGGGGACATCTATGTGTCTCACTATGGAGTCACCTATGACTGTTATGTATGCACTGAAGTTGTATGGGTACATGTCATTACACTTATGTTGGCCATCATCTTCCTGTGTTAACACATATGCACAATCCAATTTTGCTGCTGCAACACAAAATTGATAATATATGAATGTGCATGCAGCAGCAAAATGTACTGAGTTATTCTATATGTTTCAATGTTATGCAAATTAACACATACATGTGCGGACTGGAACACCTGCTTCTATCTCACCCCAGGGTATATGGAACTCCCCACTTATGTATGTAGTGATGCAAGAAACTGTGTGATATCATCAGGGGTATCAATGGTGGGCCACCACTGGTGGCATCCCTTGACCTCCCATGCTGGCATACCCTGTTGGCTGCATGAAGGATCATGTCATAGCAGCATCAGAGACAGGCCTCACAGGATCTGTTGTGACCTCCCACAGCATTAATCATGTTTGTGAGGTCAGTCTAGATTTCATTCTTTCATACCATATTCTGTCTCTCCAAGGCATGGATGTATGGAAACAGATTGTAAGGAAGCATCAATGACATACAGGTATTTACTGGAGTGTGGCGTGCAGGTTCATACCACTACATTGACCTGCATCAGTGTGACAAAGACGAGCTTCATTGGAGGGTCACCAAGGTGTGGAGACAGCCAGTGGATGACTACTGAAAGTGTCACAATCCTATGTATACCTGAACATACCTAAGGAATTCAAAGATATAGTTTTTACCTATATGTCAGATATATACCTTTTAAAACTATTAAGTATCTGTTCTGATAATGAGGTTAGATAATTAAGAAGACGAGGTTATTGTTCTCCCTATAATTATGAGTTCAATTCCCATGGGGTTTACTTGTTTAATATTGTTTATCATGTACATAAGAGTGAACATTTTAGATGTTTCTGTTTTCCAACATATAAGGACATCATTTCACTCATCCAGTATGGTTGTGTATCATTGATGCCTATAGTCCCTAGGCCGCTGATGACTACATATTTGTCCTTTACTCGTAATACTTTGACAGTACTATCTATGTGTGAATACTAACTCCTAAGTAACTTTGATAGTCCATTATACTTTACAAATTCAACAGTATTATTAAAGTTCCATTTGTGTAACACAAGAGCACTGCATGTCCGACTGTCTAAATATATCTACATTGTAAAACTTGATGATACCTTGCAGTTTTATGAAGGGTCTATGGGGTTTATCTGGCAGATGTTTTCATATTCACCCAATATCTGCAGGAATACGGATACATGAACACAATAGTAGTTTGTTAAGATGGAAAACATGATGGCTGTTCTTTCATCCTGTAAAGCAACAACACCAAGTACCTGTATCCTGGTTACGTATGGGTCCAAATCCACAGAAGATAGTTCTCATTATATTGTGTCTGTCTAAAAGCTTTTAAAATGCTGCTATACATACCTGCTTATTGATATTAATGGTTAGTTTGAACATGCTTATGACTACTTCATTCATTCATTGAAGTTCTGTAATGTTTTGCAAACAGCATCTCCTTTACTCAAGTTTTATGTGTAAAGCTTTTAAAATACTGGTATATTTCTGCAAAAAGAATGTGGAATATGCTAACATTTGCAACATGAATTTCATGTATAATGGTTTCATTGTTTATTAATTTCAATTCAACACCTTTCTCGTACGCATTTGGAGGGAGTGAGATGGCAGATATACATTTATACATTTAGACTGTAGAAGAGGGACATCTCCTGATATCAGGGATAATTTGGAGCTATAATTTTTACTTTGACAATAAATATCTGTACATATTTTACATTCTCCCATCTAAAATACAATAAGGTGTATGTGATATAGTTGTCTGTTTACAGCAGCTATGTGTTACATGACATTCACTCTCTTTAACTGCATTTCCGGTAGGCAATTGTAGTTGAGATGTATTATCTAGGCAGGTAGGTAGCAGGGTTAGAGTGTGGACATAACCTAGAGCTGTAGGTTTGAATCTTTAGTCCTCCAGTCCATGTACAATTTTGTTCTAATATGTAAAGTACTGTTTGCGAAACATTGCAAACTGTGCATGAAAATTCTATAATGTTCTTCAATTTAAAATTTAGAGAACATGAGCTAAGCAACATACCTCAGCGTTATCTTATAACTTCATCACTCATACGTGCTTTTTACTTTTTGCAGGAGATGAGAAGCATGCGTGTAATTGTGTCCTGTGCACTGAGTGGATGTACAGGTTGGAGGAACAGCTCAGGGAGAGAGGTATGTTGATTACTATGTCTTATTTTGTAAATAAAAGAGATGTGACCATTGCTACAGGCTTGTATTTTTGACATTGCCATGTATACTACTTATAATGCAAGAATACCCATCATGCATCTTTAAGGTAAGTGCAATAGTCAGACAATATCTGTGATTGCAAGTATGAATTGCTTAAAACTATGTTTACATATCATTTAGCAGCAAGCTATATTTGTTGAAGATAAGTTTTTGAAGTGTAGACCACAACCTAGATGACATTCATTTATGTGTAACTGTCACAGTGCTTTTTCTAGTAATGTTTTACTTGCAAGTTAATAGTGCTCTGCCTGCTGTTTCTAATGCATGTTTTAGTACACTTGTATGTGTGGATGCGGTTCTCAGTCACTGATTTGTTCTGCATAACCTGCCTATTCATATACTGAATGTGTGTCTGCTATGTCAGTGTTCACACTGTTGTGGTAGACTCTGTCATGCTCTTGTATTCAGCATGGGTATTTCATCTGCCTACAACACCTTTGATGGTTTGGTTAAAAAATGCTTGTATCCTGTGTTTAGGGATACTTGTGCACATAAGCATCCCTGTTCAACATTTTGAACTGTCTATTTCAAATCAACAAGCACCATCATGATATTTGTATTTTGCAAGTTAGTGATTACTAATACATGTATGTAAGGTACTGATACATTTGTAGACAGACAATACTGTTTGCACAGCATATACTATATTTTTGTGAGTCAGAGGCTGTCACTGTGTTTATGATTGCACATTATTACTAGTGTGCTGTGTCACATTCCAAATATTGATGTTGTGTCAGCTAATAATCATGTTGCCTTGCTCATCTCTTTCGCATACGGCTTTTATATTTCCCACTGGATTGCCATCTCACTATAGCTTCATTACATCAGTATGTTAATGGGTGGCTGTTCATATAGGTTCATAGGTTCATAGAAGGTTACTAGGCTAATGGCCCTAGAGCCCTTATAAGCCTAGCCATATTTATCCCAAGTTGCCCCAATTATTGGTGGTTTGGTGAGTGAAGTTCACAGAGGTAAGGTTAATACCAACTTCCTCTGTCAAAGAGGGGCATGGGCAACCCCCCCAGGAGTGAATTGGTAGTCACCCATCCATTGATCTAGGTTGAGTTTGAAGAGGGCAGGGAGGGGCTGTATTTCATGTGAATTGGAAGCTTGTTCCAGAGAAGTGGTAGTCTGTGGGAGATGCATCTGCATGAACTGCTCATGTCAGAGGCTAGGTTAAGATCCCTAGAGTGAGTGACCTTTATGCAGTCTGATTTATGAATGCATATAATTTCCATCAGGGCCGGGTCAGAGACTGCCCTGCAAGCCAGGCACAAGTCATACCTTAGCAACCTGTAGGAAACAGAATACAGTGACAAGGCTTTCAGTCTTTCCATGTAAGACTTGTTTTGTGTACCCTGTAATTTCTTGGTGAGAAACATATGTGGTCTCCAATTGTTGCAAGTGTCTGGTGAGGTACATGCAAAAGTGAGTATCGTTAGATCTAGATGTGATTTCTTTACTTATAAGATGTGCCACACAGAAGGGTTTCCTTATGACCGTGCATAAGTGGTGGTCAAAGTTCAGATTGCTATCAACATGAGTACCCAGATCACATACCGCTGTGTCTGCACTTAGGGGTGTTGTCTATAATGTAATTAAATGGGATGTTAGCTTTCCCAAAGGGAAAAATAATGTTTTTTTTTGCATTTGGCTTTAATCTGTTACAATGGCACCACTCATTTGCCTGCGTTAACCCTGTCTGCAGTATATTAACATCATTGGGGGACTCAATGATTGCTCCCAAATTGCAATCATCAGCTAACTTGATCAGCCACAGGCTGTCCAAATGTGTCTGAACTTCTGAGAAATAAATTCCAACAGTAAGGGGCCTAGCACAGAACTCCTGCGGTATGCCACAGGTGACTGGTCTTTTGCTAGAGGTGAACGCTTTGATAGTATGTGTCCTGTCAGTCAACCAGTTGGCTGTCCATGACTCATACCATGCACAGAAACCTGACACAGAGTTAACATTCACACACCAAAGCACACATACAAGACAGGAAACAGAAATAATGATATTCTCTCAGACAGTCAGTTGGCCAGTTTACTGAGGCATACATCACAAGTATTAAACAGTGCAGATCACACTACTTGTGTTATGCTGTAATTTTCACAGTGTCATTTTGCAAGGTAGACTCACGTGAGTGTTGCATGATATAGTGTCATGGCATGCTTGTCTTCAAATGTCAGGATATGTAAGTGTGCTGGCTTTGCATAATAATGGCTGATAAACAAGTGTTCAGGTAATGTCAAGATTTTCACTGGTAAGCTGTGTTATGCATGCCATGGCCTGGAATAAGCTGCACAGTGGCTCTGACATGTTCTGGTATTGAAAACATCCCTAAGTTTAGGTAATAGGACATACGATTAACAACATGGGTTGTGTGCATAAGAAGCCATCCACTAGCAGCAAATGTGATTATTATAATTGTCCTATGTAATAATTTTAGGCAATTTCATCTGAGAATGTGTTTTAATGACACCTGGATTGTATGCTGATATACCTTTATTCTCATAAGCAGACATCACATGTCAATGGGATGTTACTTAATGTCTGTTAAATTGCAGATGGGCACATCAGTTTAAGTTTAATGACAGCTATTATTTTCACAGGAATGTGTAGCCATTTGAAATGAAAACATTTGTTTTTTGTGATGTTCATTCCCATCAGAGAAGTCCCTCAGCACCATAACTATTGTCTGTGTGATCCATTTATGTAATGCTGTTACCATGTTGTTTGCCATCTCACTGACTGGACTGTAAATGCACACTTGTGCATGCATAGCATTTTGCTGCCATACTTGTGTGATACATGTCCAAATGTACCATGCCATTTAGCATTTTGTTTCAACAGGTGCATGACACACATTATCACATTAGACTTTAATTCACCATTCAGCTGTCCATGAGTTTCAGCAGTTAACATGCTGCTACTGCTGCAACAATCCCACTGTATACATGTGTGGTACTGACAGCAACTTGCAAACAACATGTTGCCCAGATTCCACAAATACCACATTGGTATGGGTATGATTTGTGGATTGCCATGTCATGTGTTTTCAACACAAGGACATGTCCTTGCCCCTGTTTTTTTGATGACACTTGTCATGCTGTCACACTGTCATATTGGCATTGTGTGTGGCATGTGGTAGCAATGCTGATGCCATGTTGTTTCATATAAATGTATCTGATACATTTGGACAGTCTTCCTTTACTGAATGCATAGACCATCAATGTAATGTTTATGTACTCACTGTGAAAATGATAATTTATTTAGTAACTGTACAGTATGCCTTCTTTGGCCTATGCTACTTTTCTGCACCCATTTCTTATTCACATAAATTCACAAACTTAGTCAAATGGTGTACATATGCAATGCTTTGTGTACATGCATTTGCACATATTCCAATCAATAGAGAGTCACCATTATATTTTGGAACTGTGAGAAGTCATTGACTTCATGTTAATTTGCTGTAATGTTGCTCAGAGGACTGTCCTTTTCTCAATCATATCCAGGATCAGTGACATATAACTGCAGGGGGTTCTACCATATGTTGTTTTACATTGGCATGACAGTATATATGTGTATGTGATACCAATCCTTAGTTTGGTTAGCTATGCCTGTCACTGTTTTATGATTGCTCAATACTGTGTGTGTGACTCATACATGCCCATTTTTGTTGACATCATTATTGCAATCTGCCCATGTGACACACATTGGCCATTTGCTTCAATACAGATTGTGTTGACTTTAGCACCACCCTATCTGGTGTACGTATGCATTTGCAATTTCTCACCTTACATAGTGCTGCCTTGCTTTATCATTTGCCTATAGAGCTTTGATGCCTTGTCTTCCTTGATGTGGGCCCATGTTATCCACCTCCCTTTCACCTTTCTAGGTATATTGTATGTCTTGCCCATATGCATAGTATATGTTCACCTTTGGTTGAATTCTCATCCATTTTCATGTAGTTGTTTTGTTATAAGGTCAAGTTGTGCCAACTCTATGGCCATTATACAGATGCAGGACATGTGCACACAAGTTGCTGGCTACTGTTTGCAGTACATCCTTCTTCTTTTTTATACTTGTATGCTATATATTAACCAGTGTACATAGTTGAAGGTCATGTGCACAACCTGATATTGGTTATACAGAATTAATCATATATTTGTGACAATGTGTTATTATCACATGCAAATGTTGTGTCTATGTGTAGTGACATTGCTTTCAAATAATTTCTTGTTAGGCCAATGAAGGACCTACATATATAAATATCAAATACTGAAATCTCACCTGTATATTGACTTTGACATGGCATATGTGTATGACATACACATTCCATTACACATATGTTTGAGTTGTGTACACCTACTTTTGGAGGTAGCAGCTAGTTTGCTGCTTTGTTACAATATTGCTTTTTGACACTGTGCTTGGTTGTTTTGGCTTTCACATGCATGGCCAGAGGTTCTGTTCTGTCCACTGCTGGTATGCTCCAGCATTCCAGGGTGTGTATTTGCTTATTTGTAATGTTGCTTGGCTTACACTTGCATTGCTGACAGACTACTTAGATAATGGATTATTTACCAAACATGTACTGTGATCCCTATTAATTTCCCTATAACACACAATTTCCATCGACCAAACCAGGTATGACTGCCACACAGTTTGCAGTATGTCAAAATGCACTAGTGCATAGGAATATATGTACTTCTGCATTGCACCATGGCTGGTATGCATCCCCACCCTGATTGTCAACTTTCCATTATCTATGTCGTGCAGTGTACCTTACGGTTTATTTCTAACCTTTTTATATGCCATGTGT